>NC_044553.1:79455123-79725405 GCF_007565055.1 Rhinopithecus roxellana | reverse complement strand
TAGCTACTCGGGAGGCTGAGGTAGGAGAATTGCTTGAAACTGGGAGGCAGAGGTTGCGGTGAGCCGAGATTGTGCTATTGCACTCTAGTCTGGGCAACAAGAGTGAAACTGTCTCAAAAAAAAAAAAGGAAAAAGAAAAGCAAATGAGATCAGAAGGTCATGTGGGAGGACTTCTAGGCCACTGCAAAGATTTTTGTTTTAACCTTATTGAGAGGGGAAGCAATTGGAGGGTTTTGAGCACAGAAGGGGTTTTTGTTTGTTTGTTTTTTCGGTTTTTGAGACAGGGTCTCTGTTTGTCCAGGCTGGAGTGTGGTACTGTGATCATAGTTCACTGCAGAGCCTTCAACTCCTGGTCTTAAGCAATCCTCCAGCCTCCGACTCCTGAGTAGCTGGGACTGAAGTGCATGCCACCACACTCAGCTAATTTTTTTTTATTTTTTGTACAGATGCAGGGTGGTGGTGGTGGGCCGGGGGGGGTCTTGCTATGGTGCCCAGGCTGGTCTTGAACTTCTGGTCTCCAGTGATTCTCCTTCCTCAGAGTCCCAAAATGCTGGGAATATAGGCATGAACCACCATGTCTAGACCAGAAGAGAGATTTTTTTTTAAAGGAGCACTGACTGCTCTGTTAATTATGAATTCTAGCAGGCCAAGGACAGAAGCAGTGATGATGATGGTAGTAGTAGAGATGACAGGATGTTATAAATTCTAGAATTTTTTTTTTTTTTTTTTTTTTTAAGACAGAGTCTCACTCAGCCACCCAGGCTGGAGTGCAGTGGCGAGATCCTGGCTCACTGCAACCTCCACCTCCTGGGTTCAAGTGATTCTCCTGCCTCAGTGTCTCAAGTAGCTGGGATTTCAGGCACACGCCACCACACCCAGCTAAGTTTTGTATTTTTAGTAGAGATGGGGTTTCACCAGTTGGCCAGGCTGGTCTCAAAAGCCTGACCTCATCCACCTGTCTCGGCCTCCCAAAGTGCTGGGATCATAGGCATGAGCCACCGCAACCAGCCCTAGAAATCTTTTGAAGGTTGAGCCAACAAGCTTTGCTAAGGTGGAGTATGAGAAAGAGTGGAGTGGTGGGTTTTATAATGAACATGGTAATAAATCAAATTGTAGAGAAGTTCTTGCTATGAAAAACCAGTGTCCCACCCCTCCACTCTCCATAGACAGTCCCATTCCCCACAACCAACTTCTTTTTTAAAGGTTTCTGGTATTGATTACCTCCACAGCTCAAGATAAAATGTTTGTGGTTAACTTAGCAGCCATTCTCAACTCTCTTCTCACTTGCCATCTCTTACTGTAAAGTTTGGAAGACTAGACCTCATCTTCCCAGCCTCCCTTGCAACGAGGGTAGTCATGTACTCCGTTCTGGACAGTGACATATAAAAAAACCCTGCAAACCTCGTTCCTTTAAGAAAAAAAAAAAATAACAGAAAACAAACCCTAAGCAAAAGTTCTTGTAAAAACCATCAAGATGGCCGGGCACGGTGGCTCACGCCTGTAATGCCAGCACTTTTGGAGGCCGAGGCAGGCGGATCATGAGATCAAGACCATCCTGGTTAACAAGGTGAAACCCCATCTCTACTAAAAATACAAAAACAAAATAGACAGGCATGATGGCGGGTGTCTGTAGTCCCATCTACTCCGGAAGCTGAGGCAGGAGAATGGCGTGAACCCGGGAGGCGAAGCTTGCAGTGAGATGAGATCGTGCCACGGCACTCCAGCCTGGGTGACAGAACCAGACTCTGTCTCAAAACAAATAAACAAACAAACAAACAAAAAACCATTGAGATGTGTTTTTTCATTTTTGTTTTTTTTTTCTTTTTTTGAGGCAGATTCTCACTGTGTTGCCCTAGCTGGAGTGCAATGGCACGATCTCGGCTCACTGCAAGCTCCACCTCCTGGGTTCAAGCCATTCTCCTGCCTCAGCTTCCCAAGTAGCTGGGATTACAGGCATGCACCCCCACGCCCGGCTAATTTTTGTATTTTTAGTAGAGAAGGGGTTTCACCATGTTGACCAGGCTGTCTCAAACCCCGATCTCAAGTGCTCCACCTGCCTCAGCTTCCCAAAGTGCTTTGGGATTAAAATGCTTTAATTCCAAAGTGCTGGGATTAAAGCGTGAGTCACCGAACCAGGCCAGGAGTTTTTCAAAAAAATGCAAATCCTTGGACTTTACTCTAGACCTGGAGTGACCTCAGAATCACTCCAGGGGTGGGGCCCAGAAAACTGAGGCTTAAACCATCCAGGCGATTCTGATACACACAGTAGTTGGAGAACCAGCCTTAAACCAACGCTTCCGAAACTTTAATGTGCACAAACATCACGTGGAGATGTTGTCAAAGGCAGATTCCGGTTCAGTAGGTATATTGATGCAATGGTCAGATCGGGATTTCCCCATGTTGGCACTGAGGCAATCATTCCCCAGTCTGCTGGGGGTGTTGGCAGATGAAAGCCCTCAGCTGAATACCTCTCTATGAAGAGAGTTATCTCAAGCAATAGCACGTTCCTGATATGAGGCAGCCTCCATCCAATGGCTGGTTGATGTGGAAAAATGAAGTCCTAGCTCCCCTTCCTCAAGGCAGGGCAGCTTTATTATTATTATTATTATTTTATATTTTTTTCGAGACGGA
This sequence comes from Rhinopithecus roxellana, assembly GCF_007565055.1. Lineage (NCBI taxonomy): Eukaryota > Metazoa > Chordata > Mammalia > Primates > Cercopithecidae > Rhinopithecus > Rhinopithecus roxellana. The sequence goes on along the minus strand of NC_044553.1, from coordinate 79,722,774 downwards.
GTCTTGCTCTGTTGCCCAGACTGGAGTGCAGTGGTGTGATCTTGTTTCACTGCAACCTCCGCCTCCTGGGTTCAAGTGATTCTCCTGCCTCAGCCTCCTGAGTAGCTGGAACTACGGGTGCCCACCACCATGCCCCGCTAATTTTTGTATTTTTAGTAGAGACGGAGTTTCGTCATGTTGGCCAGGCTGGTCTTGGACTCCTGACATCAGGTGATCCGTCACCTCAGCCTCCCAAAGTGCTGGGATTACATATGTGAGCCACCGCGCCTGGCCCAGGGCAGCTCTGAAGGACTCTCCAACCTATAGACGGTGCCGTAGACTCAGTGGAAGCCTCTCCCCCAGCTGCTTCATAGTTTAACGTCTCCCTTTCATGAGCTTGCCTTCCTCAATTCTCAAGGTGTTGTTCTTTAGACAGAAGTTGCCAGATTTGACAGATATAAACACCAAACACCAGTGAAATGTGAATTTCAGATAAGTAAGAATAACGTTTAATATAAACATGCCCCAAATATTGCACTCTTCGTTTATCTGAAGTGCAAACCTTAACTGGGCATGCTATATTTTATCTGGCAACCCTGTTCCTAAAGCACTCCCAAATAAATTTCCTACGTGACTCAGAGTAAATCTCAGTCTCAGAGTCAGTTTCCCGGGGAACCTAATTTATGACAGTTGGTATCAGGAGTTCTCATGAGAAGCAGATGATGGGATTATGGAGCTGTTTCACCCGACAGCGGCTTACAATAAACACCTCATCAAACCCGTGGCAAGAGGTTGTGGTGTGATTATTAAAACCCCCAGCTAAGTGCAGTAGGCCATGCCTGTAATCCCAGCACTTTAGGCAGCCAAGGCAGGTGGGACTGCTTGTGCTCAGGAGTTCAAGACCAGCCTGGGCAACATAGCAAAAACTCCATCTCTACCAAAAAAAAAAAAATTGCCAGGCACAGTGGCTCATGCCTGTAATCCCAGCACTTCGGAAGGTCGAGGCGGGTGGATCACAAGGTCGGGAGTTCGAGACCAGACTGGCCAACACAGTGAAACCCCGTCTCTACTAAAACTATAAAAATTAGCCAGGTGTGGTGGCACGTACCTGTAATCTCAGCTACTTGGGAGGCTGAGGCAGGAAAATCACTTGAACCTGGGGGGTGGAGGTTGCAGTGAGCCAAAAATCACACCCCTTCACTCCAGCCTGGGCAAAAGAACAAGACTCTATCTCAAAAAAAAAAAAAAAAAAAAAAAAGGAATGCATTGGCCAGATTGATGGCTAATAATAGCTACACACCTAAAGCCATGTTAACCTGCTCTAACAAAAATACCATCGGTTGAAACCAGAAGGTGGAGGTTGTGGTGAGCCAAGATTGTGCCACTGCACTCCAATCTGGGCAACAAGAGCAAAACTTTGTCTCAAAAAAAAAAAAAAATAGCCAGACATGGTGGCACACACCTGTAGTCCCAGCTACTCGGGAGGCTGAGGTGGATCATTTGAACTTGGGAAACAGAGGTTGCAGTGAGCCAAGATGGTGCCACTGTACTCCAGCCTGGACAACAGAGCAAGACTGTCTCAAAGAAACAAGAAAAGTAAACCAAACCAAAATAACAAAAAAACTCCCAGCAGCAGGGAACTGGAATGGGAAACTGATGGGAGAGAATAGACTGGAGAGGAATTTGAGAGTTTCAGGGGCAACAGTAATTATATTAATATAAGGACTTGAGAATTGGATGGCTGTTTCTTCTGGCTCTTGCTGCATTGGAGAAAGACATGAAAGGCTGAGGGTGATTAATCGCCTGTAAGTTGAAGTGTGAAAACCAGAGGCCCTCCTTAGCAGCATATAAAGAGACTCATCGCCTGCAACGGGAGAGCAGAAAAGGCTGAGGAACACGACCAGGCCTTCATTAGAAGAGCAGCAAAGCTCCAAAGAAGGCTGTGTTCTCTATCACGTTCAGGTCCAGTATACGCCAAAGGAGCTGCAGGACCTAGATCACAGATTCCAGCAGGAGCCAGGAAAGTACATCTGGCACTATATCTTGAGGGTGGTGGATCAAGGAGCACTGAATAAATTTGGATAACAGAGTTTATCAATGTGGGACGAATAGCCCGTGATACAAAATTTAACAACTACTGAAGATCCCAGGAGATGGTGCTATTCAGCTGCTTGGTTGCCTCTCAAAATTTGGAAAAAGCAAAGGTCCATTGTAAGTGAAGTAGAAATGCTAGAACTATCATGGACCATGGTGGAGGAAGGGATCAAAAGGTTGAGTGTGGTGGGCACATTAGAGTGGATATTCTGCATAATGCCAGCCTACCATGGCATGGGAGGGTCTAGAGGGCACTCTATTTACAAAGCAATAAGGAATGCACTGACTGAGGGGCACTGGCATTGTTGGGAAACTCACTGTGGCTGTTACAAATAGGTCAGTGTTCATGGTAGCAAATGCTGCCACAGAACTGGGCTCCCTGAGAGTAACGGGCCGGATCCTGTCAGGGACTAGCATTTAACCCTCAGATGCAAGCTGGGCACACTTAGCACAATGAGTGACACCAGGGAGGATCTGATTCAAGGAGAGCTATGGAGAAAATTAATAAGAATATGAATTTTTGGCTGGGCGTGGTGGCTCATGCCTGTAATCCCTGCACTTTGGGAGACCAAGGTGGGCAGATCATGAGGTCAGGAGATCGAGACCATCCAGGCCAACATGGTGAAACCCTGTCTCTACTAAAAATACAGAAATTAGCTGGGTGTGGTGGCACATGCCTGTAATCCCAGCTACTCAGGAGGCTGAGGTAGGAGAATCACTTGAACCTGGGAGGCAAAGGCTGCAGTGAGTTGAGATTGCATCACTGCACTCCATCCTGGCAACAGAGTGAGAATCCATCTCAAAAAAAAAAATTAATTTTTAGCACTTAACAAAAATGCCATTTCAAATCAGTGGGGAAAAGATGTACTATTCAATAAAAGAATAAATCCAGTGATGGAATCAGGTGATGGTGGAGCAATTGGAACGCCATCAGGATGTAAACTAGAGCCATGGTTCATATCACACCCCCAAATCACTCCAATGAATCAAACAGAAAAAGTGAAACAATAAAAGTGCCAGATGGAAACAAAAAAGAACATTATATTCCCAGGGTAAGATCGATGGAGCAGCCAAAAAGCCAATTGTTCAATCTGCACAACCAGAAGAAATCAAAGATGGGTGATTAGGAGTTTCAGGGTAGTCACCCCAATAACCCAGAACCCAGAACCTGACTGAAGGAGAGAGTAGGTTTCCAGGAAGAAGTGCCACAGCAAATGTATATGATTGTGATTCCCCAAATCCTTCTCCAAAGAAACCAATGGCCATTTCCTCAGGAAAGGGTAATTCCCAGCCTTTTTGAGGGCTATTGGATATAAGGCCTGAGTTCACACTGATGCCTGGAGACCCAAAGCTTCATTGTGGCCTCCCTGTTAAAGTGGGAGTATATTGGGGCTAGGTAATAAATGGAGCCTTTGACCCAGGTCTAGTTCGCAGGGGGTCCAAAGACCCACCTGATTTTCTGTCTCCAGATGTATAATGCCAATGTAATATGACATGAAATACTTGGGTGTTGGAAGAACCACCTCTGCTCCCCATCATTGCTGTCAGGGACTAAGATTTTGCTCTCGTTAAAAGCCATTAGTCTGTTATTGTTTCACGTTTGCTGGTTGAATACGAGACTCTTGCGTCAGAGACAAAGGACTTTATCAGACCACGGCAAGCAGTATCAGCGTCATGTCTGCATCCGTTCACCTTGCCCCCAGTTCCCAGAGAGGTGATGCAGAGGATCCAGATTGCTTCCTATACATAAAGTGGGTTGTGTTACAGGGGAAAAAATCACCGAATTTAGGAAATCCACCATTTTTTTTTCCTTCAACTTTTGTTTTAAGTTCCAGGGTACATGTGCAGGATGTGCAGGTTTGTTACAAAGGAAAACGTGTGCCATGGTGGTTTGCCACCCAGATCAACCTATCACCTAGGTATGAAGCCCAGCATCCATTAGTTGTTTTTCCTGATGCTCTCCCTCCCCAAAACCTCTCCAACAAGCCCCAGTGTGTGTTGTTCCCCACCATGTTTCCTGTGTTCTCATGATTCAACTCCCACTTAAAAATGAGAGCATGCTATGTTTGGTTTTCTGTTCCCGTGTTAGTTTTCTGAGGACAACGGTTTCCAGCTCCATCCATTTCCCTGAAAAGGACATGATTGCATTCCTTTTTATGGGAATCCACTGTTCCCTTCCCTTCCCCTCCCTTTCCCTCCCTTCCCCTCCCTTCCCCTCCCTTCCCTTCCCTTACCCTCCCTTCCCTTCCCTTACCCTCCCTTCCCTTCCCTTTCTTTTCTTTTCTTTTCTTTCGAGACACAGTCTCACTCTGTCACCCAGGCTGGAGTGCAGTGGCTCAATCTCAGCTCACTGCAACCTCCGCCTCCCAGGTTCAAGCAATTCTTCTGCCTCAGCCTCCTGAATAGCTGGGATTACAGACGCCCACCACCACACCCAACTAATTTTTGTATTTTCGGTAGTGACAGGGTTTCACCATGTTGGTCAGGCTGGTCTCAAACTCCTAACCTCATGATCCGCCTGCCTCAGCCTCCCAAAGTGCTGAGATTACAGGCATGAGCCACTGTGTCTGGCCGGGAATCTACTATTTTTATAAGCAGTATGCAAGTCTACTCTTTGTCCTGGAAGGAGATGTTAGCTCATCTCTCAAGGTTCATTGCTGTGTGTACAACCCTGAGAAATCTCCTAAGTAGAGAGAAGCAAGGTCTTGTCTTCCCAGCATATTAGTAAGAATGTGCAGGGATACTCAGAATCCAGGGTAGATTGCTTCTCCCAATAATTTCTTCTTTAGACTGTAAAATTAGGGCCATCATAGTGGAGAAGGCCAAGTAGAAACCTCTGAAACTACTCCCTCCTCCTCCATCCAAGAGAGTAAATACAAAACAGTATTACACTCCAGGGAACACAGCAGAGATTAAAGCCACCTTTGAAGACTTCATGAATGCAAGAGTAATGTTTTCCCCACTTAATTCTGACCTTAACCAGAAGCAATGGTCCATTGTAAGTGAAATAGAAATGCAAGAATTTCAGTTCCTGAAGGATGTGGCAAACTCATCCAAGGAATAGCCCCAGTTGTGCTTGCTGGGTTACAAATGGTATTTTTGTTAGAGCAGATTAACATGGCTTTAGGTGTGTGCTATTGTTAGCCATTAATCTGGCCAACACATTTTCTTTTCTTTTTTTTTTTTGAGATGGAGTCTTGCTCTTTTGCCCAGACTGGAGTGAAGGGGTGTGATCCTGGCTCACTGCAACCTCTACCCAACAGGTTCAAGTGATTCTCCTGCCTCAGCCTCCTGAGTAGGTGGGATTATAGGTGCTGCTACCATGCCCGGTCAATTTCTGTATTTTTATTAGAGACAGGGTGTTGCAGGAAGTCAGAGACCCCGAACAGAGGGACCTGCTGAAGCCTTGACGGAAGGACATAAATTGTGATGATTTCATGGACATTTATCACCTTCCTAATCAATACTCTTATAATGTCCTATGCCTGTCTTTAATCTCTTAATCCCATCATTTTCATAAGCTGAGGATGTATGTCACTTCAGGACCCTGTGATGATTGTGTTAACTGCACAAATTGTTCATAAGCATGTGTGTTTGAACAATATGAAATCTGGGCACCTTGAAAAAAGAACAGGGAACAAGGGAGATAACCATTAGGTCTGACTGCCTGGGAGCCAGGTGGAACAGAGCCATATTTCTGTTATTACCGAAAACGGGTAAGAGAAATATTGCTGAGTTCTTTTCCCAGTAAGGAATATTAATAATTAGCAGCCCTGGGAAAAGAATGCATTCCCAGGGCGGGTCTCTAAAATGGCCACCCTAAGAGTGTCTGCCTTATGCAGATGTAGATAGGGATGAAACATGCCCTAGTCTCCTGCAGCGCCCCCAGGCTTGCTAGGATTAGGAAATTCCAGCCTGGCGAATTCTATTCAGACCCGTTCTCTGCTCTTGAACCCTATTAAGATTTTTATCAATGACAATGCGTGCACAGCGGGACATGGAAGTTCATTAGTGATCCTAGTTTCGCCCTGAACTTGTCATCTCGACCTGACCTTCTGCCTTGTGATCTTTTGTTGCCCTTGAAGCGTGTGATCTCTGTGATCCACACCCTATTCGTACACTCCCTCCCCTTTGAAAATTGCTAATAAAAACTTGCTGGTTTTATGGTTCGGGGGCATCACGGAAACTGGCGACATGTGATGTCTCCCTCGGACAGCCAGCTTTAAAATTTCTCTCTTTTGTACTCTTTCCCTTTATTTCTCAGGCTGACTGGCACTTAGGGAAAATAGAAAGGAACCTACATTGAAATATTGGAGGCTGGTTTCCCCTGATAATGGGGTTTTGTCATGTTGGCCAGGTCGGTCTTGAACTCCTGACCTCAGGCGTTCGACCCATCTCAGCCTCCCAAAATGCTAGGATTACAGGCATGAGTCACCACATCTGGCTTCATTCTTATCCATTCCTAACTGGAGGAAGTTTACATTCATGTGGGATGCACAACAGTACAGATTTACAGTCCTGCCCTGGGGTTGTGTTAACTCTCTTGCATTCTGTAGAAATACATTCTGAAAGGACCTTGACCATCTGAACACCCTGGAATATTACACTGGCCCACTATATCAATGACATGATGTTATTTGGACCAGATGAGCAAGAAATACAAACACTTGTTGGAGGCCTGGGTAAGACATGTGTTCCAGAGGGTTCTAAAAAGATTCAGGGGCCTGCCAAACTAGTGAAGTTTTAGTGGCTTCAGGCATAGTGGGATATCTCCTTCCGAAGTAAGGGTCAAATTATTCCATCTTGCACTTCCCACCACTAAGAAGCAAGCATAATACCTACCAGGCCTCTTTGGGCTCTGGCGGCAGCATATTACCTACTTAGGAACACTGCTTTAAACCTTACCAAGTGACAAGGAAATCTATCAGCATTGTGCGAGGCCTAGGACAGGAAAGGGCTACATAGTGGTTTCAGGTTACAGTAGAAGCAGTCCTGCTTCTTGGGCTATGCGACCCATTATATCATATGGTTTTAGAGGTGAGATCAGCCTGGCCAACATAGAAAAACCTCGTCTGTACTGAAAACACAAAAATTAGCCGGGTGTAGTGGCACACACCTGTAATCTCTACTTGGGAGGCTGAGACAGAATGGTTTGAACCCTGGAGGCGGGGGTTGCAGTGAGCCAAGATGGTGCCACTGCACTCCAGCCTGGGTGACAGAGCAAGACTCTTGTCTCCAAAAAAAAAAAAAAAAAAAAAAAAAAAGAAAGAAAGAAAGAAAAGAAAATGCATTGACCAGGCACAGTGGTTCACACCTGTAATCCCAGCACTTTGGGAGGCTGAGGCAGGCGGATCACAAGGTCAGGAGGTGGAAACCATCCTGGCTAACACAGTGAAACCCCGTCTCTACTAAAAATACAAAAAAAAGAGCCAGGCTTGGTGGTGGGCGCCTGTAGTCCCAGCTGCTTGGGAAGCTGAGGCAGGAGAATGCTGTGAACCCAGGAGGTGGAGCTTGCAGTGAGCCAAGATCACGCCACTGCACTCCAGCCTGGGCAACAGAGTGAGACTCAGTCTCCAAAAAAAAAAAAAAAAAAAATGCATCATGTGAGGATTATGCCAGCCCCAATAACAGGCACGCACCACCACACCTGGCTAATTTTTGTATTTTTGTGGAGACTAGGTTTCTTCATATTGGCCAGGCTGGTCTTGAACTCCTGACCTCAGGTGATCTGTTCGCCTCGGCCTCCCTAATTGCTGGGATTACAGACATGAGCTACTGTGCTGGCTGAGGAGGAACAATACTGAGACTGGTTCATAAATGGTTCAGGTTATACTCTAATGTGATTACAAGCTGTAAACAAACTCTGCTGACTACAGTCTCTCTCGGGACTAGCCCTGAAATGAGGAGTGACAGGAAATCCTCCCAATGTTTAGAGATTTGGGGGGTGTGCTGATCATCTGCTTTATAGAGAGAGACACTTAGCTCGAGGCAAAAGTGTATATGAGCTCATGGTAGTAGTGAATGGCTTCACTGGTTGCTCAGAGGCCCAGGAAAGAAATATTAGAATATGGGAGGCCTGGGGGTATGGGGAGATATAGGTCCATAGATCTACAGGAACGGATATGAAATGTGAAAATCTTTGCATCACATGCTAATGCCTGCTCCTAGCAGCCACCATGGGAGAGGCACTGAACAACAGGAATGCACTAGGCAGAATGACCCAGCCAGCTGCTACCAGTCACCACAGGGCTGGCAGAGTGTGCTCATAAATGGAGTTTATTAATCCACTTAGGCTACAGCAAAATGCCACAAAAAATGTGGCTTCAACAACAGAAATTTGCTTTCTCACAGTTCTGGAGAAAGTCCAAAAATCAACCTGCCAGCAGCGTTGGTGACTGATTGCAGATGGCTGCCTTCATCCTGTGTGCTCACATGCCCTTTCTTCAGTGCATGGGAGGTGGAGGGGAGGGCTGGCGCATGCAAGAACAAGTGATCTCCATGTCTCTTATAAGGGCACTAATCCTTTTGGATCAGGGTCCTGCCCTTATGATCTCACTTAATTACTTTCTTAGAGGCCCCATCTCTAAGATGAGTGGATCACCTGAGGTCAGGAGTTCAAGACCAGCCTGACCAATATGATGAAACCCCATCTCTACTTAAAAAAAAAAAAAAAATACAAAAATTAACCAGGCATGGCGGCATGCACCTGTAACCCCAGCTACTCAGGAGGCTGAGGCAGGAGAATCACTTGAACCTGGGAGGCAGAGGTTGCAGTGAGCTGAGATCACCACTGCATTCCACCCTGGGCAACAGAGCAAGACTCTGTCTCAAAAAAAAAAAAAAAAAAATTACATTCTCCCTGCACCATGCTGATGCCCAGGGGACTGCTTGGAGGCTGCCTCTGTCTCACCTGCTGAGGTGCACAACCCAGATATTTCTTCTGTGTCCTCACCACGGTGGGTGAGAGGACTGTGGTATGTTGAAACCTCCCAGGGTTTCATTCTGGGAATGCATCACAGCTTTCCTCTACCTTGGCTTCTTCATGCTTGTTGGGTATGAGAGGAAGCTGGGGAAAGCCTTTTTTTGTTTGTTTTTTTGTTTTTTTTTTTTGAGACAGAGTATCATTCTGTCACCCAGGCTGGAATACAGTGGCACGATCTCAGCTCATGCAACCTCTGCCTCCTGGGTTCAAGCAAATCTCCTGCCTCAGCCTCCCAAGTACCTGGGATTACAGGTGTAAGCCACTGGGCCGAGCTAATTTTTGTATTTTTAGTAGAGACGGGTTTTCACTATGTTGGCCAGGCTGGTCTTGAACTCCTGACCTCGTGATCTGCCCACTTTGGGCTCCCAAAGTGCTGGGATTACAGGTGTGAGCCACCACTCCTGGGCCCCTCTCTTTCTAGAAACTGAAGAAATCCCTCTTCCTGCTGAAAGAGCTTACCAGCAAATTCAGGTAAAGCTTTTTCCCTCCTCCTACACCTTCTAGCCCTGCCCTATGTACCCAATGTCTGGGTTCAGGGGACGGAACTGGCTGTGCATACGTGGTCTTCCCAGAGATGGCCAGGCACAGAGGGACCCTGGGTCAAAGGTCTGCCCTTAGACTGTGTCACAGGTCAAGTCACGGAAAGCAAGTCCCTTTTACAGGTCTGCAGGCCAAGCATGGGGTGGTCATGGGAGTTGGTGACAAGGCTGGGGGGTCAGAGGGGACCAGAAGGGGGTCCAGCTCCACGTTCCAGCTGGAGTGGGAGAGTCTGGGCCTGGCCCTCCATGCTGTTGTTGCTGGGTGCTGGGTGCCAGGTGCTGCTTGCATGGGACATGTGTCTCTGTGTACGTCCTCGGGCAGGTATGCCGCGTTCGGCCTCGGCTCCAGCGAGTACCCTTAGTTTTAAGCCTTTGCTCATGACCTCATCCAGAAGCTGTCCCACCTTGGGGCCTCTCAGGTCACCTCAACGGGGGAAGAGGATGAGCTCAGTGCACAGGAGGACACCTTCTGCAGCTGGGCCGTGCACATTTTCAAGGTCGGTTCCCAGCCAGAGTTGCCTCACAGCAGGGACATGACAGGGGATGCGCGGGTAAAGGTTGTACAGGCACGAGGGGATGGAAGGTACAACTGGGCCATACGTGAGTCAGCACTTCTCTTCCTTCTTGTGCTCTGTCTAGATGCGTTACAATTTGCAGACGAATTCCTTTGAGATGCTCCCATAGACTGAGGCCATGTGTGTCGTCTGCACTCTCCATCCCCATTATGTTCCTGGATCAAGTAGAATTTGACCAATTTAAGGAGTAGACAATACAGGGGGAGCAGAAAGGAGAGAAAGGGAGGGAAATTCTTTGCAATCCTCTCAGACACCATGGACACCAGGAACAATTTCATCATGCCACATCATTTGTAGGCAATCGCCAATTGCTTGGGATATGGAACAACTGGAACTCTCATTCATAGCAGACTGGAGTGTAAAATAATCCAACTTAGAAAACCATGGCAAGGGCGTGGTGGCTCATGCCTGTAATCTCAGCACTTTGAGAGGCTGAAGTGGGAGGATTACTTGAGTCCAGGAGACTTGAGACCAGCCTGGGCAAGATCGGAAAACCCTGTCTCTACATATAATTTAAAAAACAGATTAGCCAGGTTGTGATGGTGCACAGCTTGTGGTCCCAGCTACGTGGGAGGCTGAGGTGGGAGGCTCACTCAACCCCAGGAGGACAAGGCTGCAATGAAGTATCATCCACCACTGCACTCCAGCCTGGGCAACAGAGCAAGACTCTGTCTCAAAAAATTAAAAAATAAAAAGAAAGAAAAACTGCTTGGTGAGATTGTAATACAGTCAAATATCTACGTCTAGTGTTCTGGCTTTTCTACTTCTAAAAAGTTAGCCAAGAGAAAGGAAAACTGTATTGTCTGTTTTTAACAGCTTTACTCACCATAGCCCCAGGCTGGAAACAATGCAAATGGTCACCAACAGGAGAAAGGAGAAATGAATCATTGGTTTTCATACAACAGAGTGGCCCTCAGCAATAATATGGAGCTAGGCCACAGGAAACAGCAATGGTCCTCGCAATTGAGCAGAAGCAGCCAGATCCAAACAGACACACGCTGTGAGAATTCCATTCGAGTCAAGTTGAACAACAGGCCAGAATGGCAGTCACCCTTGGGGGTCACTGACTGGGAGGGGCACGAAGGAGTCTTCCAGAGGCTGGAAATGTTCTGGATCTGGTTCTGGGTGGTGGTCGCACAGGTGTTTACCTCCATTAAAAATAGGCTGAGGCTAGGGTGAAGCAGGCTGACACCTCTTAATTCAGCACTTTGGGAGGCTGAGGCAGGGAGGATTACTTGAGCCCAGGAGTTTGACACCAGCCTGGGCAGCATGGCAAGACTTTGTCTCTACTAAAAATCAAACAAATTAGTGGAGCATGGTGGTGCACGCCTGTAGTCCAAGCTACAGGGAGGCTGAGGCAGGAAGACTGCTTCAGCCTGGGAGGCTGAGGCCACAGTGAGCTATGATTGTACCACTGCACTCCAGGTTCGGTGACAGAGCAAGACCCTGTCACCAAACAAAACAAAACAACACTCAAACAGAAAACCAGGGTCTACATTTTCCTCTACCTAGACAATATCTCCGGAAAATACTGCTAAAAGAAAAATTCTCCCAGAGCCCAAGGAGACACAGGCACAGCTCAGAGTTCCAGCAAATCAGCACCTTAGCATCAACTTGAGCCTGGGAGGTGAGTCACAGGTAAGCAGTCCACTAGTGAGTCCAGCCCATAAAGGAGGGCCCTGTGCACCAAGCCTTGCCTGGAGGCCACAGTCATTCCTACTATCCATCAAAAGTTTAATGGCTAAACAATGTGTGCAAAATACATAAAATGTGCCAGGTGCAGTGGCTCACTCCTGTAATCCCAGCAATTTGGGAGGCCGAGATGGGCAGATCACAAGGTCAAGAGATAGAGACCATCCTGGCTAACATGGTGAAACCCCGTCTCTACTAAAAATACACAAAAATTAGCTGGGCGTGGTGGCGGGCCTCTGTGGTCCCAGCTACTCAGGCGGCTGAGGCAGGAGAATGGCATGAATCTGGGAGGCGGAGCTTGTAGTGAGGCGAGGTCCTGCCACTGTACTGCAGCCTGGGCAACAGAGCAAGATTCCCTCTCAAAAGAAAAAGAAAAAGAAAAAAAAGGAATCAAACTGGGTATGTGCCTTTAGAGGCGTTGTACATTTTCAGCATTGTAAATGAATAGAAATGAATAACAATACTTTGGTCCATAGATTTTTGGTATCTTAACTAGTTTTGGATCTCTTCCACTAAAAGGATTGCCTCTTGAACCTTGTTAGGATTATAAGTACTGAAGGCAAACTGTCTGGGTTTGAATTTCCTTCTGTCCCTTGCACTATGCCTGGATTCAATTTCTAGCTCTGCTTATTAAGTTTATTTAAGGTGATGATCTTTGGGCAAATGTCTTAGCTTCTGTTTTCCCAAGTAAATGGACACAATAGTTGCTACCTTGTGAAAGAATCATACATTTGCCCAGCCTTTACCAAGTAGCATCAGTCTTCAGTTTTAGTCTTTGGTGATTCTGGATTTGGAGTGTGAGGGGGTGTTGGGGTGGAGGGTGGTGTGTGTGTGTGTAGCACTTAATTGCATGCAGAAAGGAAAAGATATTTTTGATAACCCAGAGGCAGCTTTTCTCTGCTTTTGTTTCAATAGGGAAGAAGGGAGTTTGGAGAGGGAAAGGAATTCTGTTCAATACTAAGCTCTCTTCCTCAAAATCAGAAGTATATAGAACATGTAATAATTTACAGAACTTCTAGACTTCAACAATCTGATTTTTTTCTTAATTTGTTTTTATTTGTATAGGTTCAGACTGAGCTAAAGTTAATCTGTGGCGACGTTCTGGATGTACTGGACAAACACCTCATTCCAGCAGCTACCACTGAAAAGTCCAAAGTTTTCTATTATGAAATGTAGGTTCTATACTAAGAACTAACAAGTGTACTTCAATAATTTTAGACACTCTCAGGAATAATTGGCTTTGTGTCTTTTTTTCTTAGACATTTCACATTATTTTCCTTATTAAAACCAAAAATCCCACATAAATGAACAGAGGAGCCTCTAAATATCAACAAAGTTATCACTTGATAGACTAGAATTAAACAAGCAGGTGGTTCCAAGAAATGGCACAAGAGTATTAATCACAAAATAAACTTTCTACATGAAACATTCAGCCAGCACTGTGCAATATGTGGCCGTTTGGGGGAGGGAAATGAGATAGGTCCCATGAAAGCAAAAGAATATAAATAACTAAAGCAAAAGCCAATGCATTTTTATAATAGCCTGACCATCTTTCTATTCCAACATCAACTATCCTTCTAACATTAAACAATTGTTTTTAAATAAAAGTTGGAAACCTACATAGAAGAAAGTCATGATTCTAAAAAGGCCAACTTTTAATCTTACATTTTCCTTTCTAGTATAGAACCTAAAATTCATAATAGAAAACCTTGGACTTGCCAGTGGTAGCTGCTGGAATGAGGTGTTTGTCCAGTGCATCCAGAAGGTCGCCACAGATTAACTTAGGTCAGTCTCAACCTGAAACATAAAAATAAATTTAAAAAGAATCAGATTGTTGAAGTCTAGAAATTATGCAAATTATTACACATTCTATCTACCTCCGGTTTTGTGGAGGAGAGCTTCGTATTAAAGATAAATCATATCCCTCTCCAAACACCCTTCTTCCCTGTTGACACAAAAGCAGAAAACAGCTGCCTCTCCGTTATCAAAAGTATCTTTTCCTTTCCTCATGCAATTAAGTGCTACACACACATACACACACAGACACACCACCCCCCACCCTAGCACCCCCTCACACTCCAAATTCAGAATCAACAATGAGTAAAACTGAACACTGATGCTACTTGGTAAATGCTGGTCAATTACATGACTCTTTCACAAGGTAGCAACTATTGTGTCCATTTACTTGGGAAAACAGAAGCTAAGACATTTGCTCAAAGATCATCACCTTAAAAGAACTTAATAAGCAGTGCTAGGATTTGAATCCAGGAAGGGTGCAAGGAACAGAACAAAATTCAAACCCAGGCAGTTTGCCTTCAGTACTTACAATCCTAACAAGGTTCAAGAGTCAATCCCTTTAGTGGAAGAGATCCAGAACGAGTTAACATACCAAAAATCTACGGACCAAAGTATTGCAACAAGGTACAGCTAAGGTTATGTCTGCTGTCCCGGTGCAATTATTATAGTGACCCCTTTCACTCTCGGAAGTGTCTGGATTTCGATGAAAAAGCATATGATCACCCTACTAAAGAGAGGAAATTAGCCAGAAGACCCATGTGTCCATTTTAAACAGTGTGGACTGGCCCACAGTCCCGTGTCACTGCCCAGCTGAGCGGTGTGCACCACCTCTGCCTCGCCCTACCCCTCCCTGCCCCGGGCTCCACGAAGGTTGGAGCGGAACCCTCGGCTCCCGCGCTGCTCTGGTGCCACCTGCAGGTTACCTGTGGGAACTGCTTCTCCACACCCCGACCCCGGACAACCTTGGGCTTGGCCAAAAGACACTCCGAGCACGCGAAGCCCCGACTAGGGAGTTGGCTGGACCCTGAAGTCCACGTTACAGAATAAGATGGGCCCAGCTTAAACCAACAGAGCCCAGCTCCTCCTCTTTCTACCCACTCCTGTCCTGTCTCATTTTGTAGACGGGAAACTGAAGCCTAACTCAGATTTTTCATTGGTAGGATTGTGAAGCATACAGTTGGAGCCTCCCAGGTGCCATTCCCCACATCTCTTGTCTTTCCCCTAATACGTTAGGATAGTGGGGAAGCAAGAGAGCTTAAGCTCACTAAGCTCCTAACGTGTACAGGGCAGAGTGGGCACTTTTCTCTCCAGCCTCGCACTTGATGGGAAATACGTGATCACACAACTAGGAGACAGGATCAGAGTGGGCTCGCGATGTGCTCACCGTCTGTCAGCTGAAACTGGAACCCAGTGTGAATGTGTCAGTCTAAATACAGAGCTCTATGCATGTTCCTCTCTATTCCCTTGGTCACCAATACCAATTCCCAAGGCAGAACCCCAGGAGGGCTGGACTGAAGGACCTGGAGGTAATAGAAAACAGCTCAAGAGTGGTGTACGCGTCACTGGAATTTGGATTCCCCTGTGTTGGAGCCTGTGAATTGCTTCTGGCAGTAAACTGAGGACACTGTAGGGTTCACCTTCTTTTAGGGATCACAGTTCTGCTCGACCTATCTCCAATGTTCAAAAACTATTGTTTTATATGTTTTGTTCCATTTTTCTAGTTGTTCAAGGTGGGAGGCAAATCTGGTCCCTGTTATCAATCATGGCCACAGGTAGAGGTTGCAGGATGTTGTTTATGTCTGTATCTTTCTTTTTTTTTTTTGAGACAGGATCTCACTCTGTCACCCCAAGTGGCACCATCTCACCTCACTGCCACCTCCACTTTGTGGCCTCAAATGATCCTCCCACCTCAGCCTCCCAAAGTGCTGGGATTACAGGTGTGAGCCACTGTGCCTGGCCTAAAACTGTATCTTTCTTATTATCAGTGAAGTTAAATATTTTTTCCTGTGTGTCAGCAGCATTTGCGTTTCTTTTTCTTTGAACTCTCATATATGTTTTCAATTTTTCTTAGAATTGTTGGTCTTTGTCTTCTCTACTTTTGGAATAGAATGAATATGATATTAATTGTACTTCAAATTGTGACCATGATGGAGTACCTGTATTGATGATTGTCTCCCAGCATGAACAACTACAAAGCTGGACAAAGTATATGAAGAAATTGTCTTCAGACATTGGGCAATAGGCAGTTCCAGGTACAATCCGAGAGAAGGGAATCACATGAAGTGACTGCTACATTTTTCTGGTGGGGAGTTTCCAAACCCTCAATGACAGCACCAGGAAGCAGAGTCCAAGCCAAGAGGATCAGTCTTGTTTGGTGGAGGAAACAGAGACTGCTGCTCAGGTCTGCTAAAATGCGTGTGGCAGAGTATCAGAAAGGACAGAGTTGAAGAGAAGGAGCCCCAGAAATCTTATAGAGGTTGCTGCAGGTGCTTGGCCAAATCCCAAATGATGAATGCGCAGATTGAGACTCTGCAAGGCCCAACACAGAACAGCCAATGGGGAGCTGAAAGCTAAACAGTAATTTCAGTGGTCACAGACTACTGGAGACATATCTGAATTCTGGCTCAGCCAGAGTCTCCAGGCTTGGAATCTGAGGTCTTGATGAATATCCCAGACATTCACAGGAGGGTCTAGAAGGCCATGCCTTGGGATTAAGGAAGATTCCCTAGGAATAAGGGCAAAACTAAAAAACAGCTCACCCTAACAAAACCTAAAATGTAGCCTTGACACACGTGATCCAGTTAACCCATCAGTAATTTAATTCCCTGCCAAAACAAAACAACACTAGAGTAGGATAACATAATCCACATCTCTACAATGAAGGTTCACAATGTCCAACAGCTCAAGAAACAATTACTAGACCCCACCCACACCCTCTTTTTGGATATCTGGCCCCTCCTCGAGTCTCTGGAAAGGGCAGCACTACAAATCCAGGGACAACAAGGGAACTCCCACCCTCACTGCTAGGCAGATCAGATTCTCTCTCCTGCTCATTGGAAATGACACAGAGAGTTTTCAATAGATTTTTTGCAGAGGAGCATCTGTATGGAAAGGTCCAGTAACACTGGACCAGGGATACTACCAGGACAAGCCAAAGCCTCAGAGGCTGGAGGAGCCTGGAGCACATGCCGAATGCTCATCTGCAGAGCAAAGCACAAGCATAGAGCAGAAGTGCAGAGTGAAGGCATGCAGGAGAGGAAAGTCACCTCCCAGCCCAGGCCTTCCATGGTGTGGTCCTATTTTGAGTTTTGTACTTAGATGTCTGTGAGGTTGCCTGTTGTATTCTTAATACAAATCCCACTTAAGTCAGCCTAGAATAGGTCAAGATAAATGTAATGACTTGACTTGGCTGGAGTGCAGTGGCGTGATCACGGCTCAGGGTAGCCTCAACTTCCTGGGCTCAGGTGATCCCCTTCTGCCTCCCAAGTAGCTGGGACTACAGGTGTGAGCCAACTTGCCCAGTTAATTTTTTGTATTTTTCTGATGAAAATATTTTTCAGAAGAAATCTATGTACATTATCACTGACTGCTTTTTCTTCATCTTCTGTGAATGTGTAGGTGTTTGTGTCTCTTGTGTTTCTTCCTTTACACAGGATATGGGCTGTTTGAAAACTATTTCGTTATCTTCATCATCATCATTCATTTCAGCCACTTCAGATTTTCGTTTCTGTAAAAATGTTGATGTAAAACCAATGTGGGGCCCTAGATATCCACTGTCTTCTCAGGAGTGTCAGAAGTGCCTAAAACCTTTTTCTTCTTCCTACATAAAACCTGGGCTTTTGTAGACATCTGACAATTCATTTTTGAAATACTTTCCATTTTCTGTAAAATCAAACAAGGAAAATCATAATCAAGTCCTTTTAAGCTAGTTTCTTCCTGAGTAATCCCTCTTTCTTTTTAAATCACTCCTCCTTCCGTAGCTTTTGTGTAAGTGCTGATTCTAATTATACATTTCACTGATGGATATGATGGCTGCTTAAATGGAATATTCCAGTCTTGAAAGAGTTCTTTCTGTACTTTTTCAGGTGGCATAAAATGACTCTCCAAGAGTCTTTCACCAAACAGGTAGCTGTTCATTGTTTCAGCAACTACCTTGGCAAAATCCTCAGACTTAAACTCCACAAAAGCATAGTGTTTGCTATTTCTGGCCTTTATTTCTGGATAGTCTGAACCTTGTAACAGTGCCTTGTAACTGGGAGAAATAGGAAAGGATCTGGGTTTCATTCAGTAGGTTAGGTAGGTGGCACACATAGACTACTCCAGAAGAAGGTTGTTCTAGTTTTTGTGTTTTGTTTTGTTTCTGAGATGGAGTTTCACTCTTGTTGCCCAGGCTGGAGTGCGATGGCATGATCTCGACTCACCGCAACCTCTACCTCCTGGATTCAAGCGATTCTCCTGCCTTAGCCTCCTGAGTAGCTGAGATTACAGGCATGCACCACCACACCTGGCTAATTTTTGTATTTTTTGTAGAGACAGGGTTTCTCCCTGTTGGTCAGGCTGGTCTAGGACTCCTGGACCCAAGGGATCTGCCTGCCTTGGACTCCCAAAGTCCTGCAATTATAGGCATGAGTCACTGCACCCAGTCCAGCCTTGACTTTGAAATATATGTTGTACATGCAGTCAGCAGTGAACTCTGGGGGAACACCAAAGATGAGAAAAATGAGAGAAGAGATACCTCCAATTAAAGGAGTTAAGACCAGATGCTTGAACTTATGTTTTAAAAAGTCACTGCAAGCCGGGCGCGGTGGCTCAAGCCTGTAATCCCAGCACTTTGGGAGGCTGAGACAGGCGGATCACGAGGTCAGGAGATCGAGACCATCCTGGCTAACATGGTGAAACCCCGTCTCTACTAAAAATACAAAAAACTAGCTGGGCGAGGTGGCGGGCGCCTGTAGTCCCAGCTACTCCGGAGGCTGAGGCAGGAGAATGGCGTAAACCCGGGAGGCGGAGCTTGCAGTGAGCTGAGATCCGGCCACTGCACTCCAGCCCGGGCGACAGAGCAAGACTCCGTCTCAAAAAAAAAAAAAAAAAAAAAAAAAGTCACTGCAGGTTGGGCACGGTGGCTGATGCCTGTAGATAGAGCACTTTGGGAGGCTGAAGTGGGTGAACCACTTGAGCCTAGAAGTTGGAGACTACCGTGGGCAACATGGCAAAACCCCATCGGTACACAAAATAAAATTAGCCAGACGAGGTGGCGCCTGTGGTCCCAGCTACTTGGGAGGCTAAGGTGGGAGGTCGAGGCTGCAGTGAGCTGAGATCCACCACTCCACTGCAGCCTGCATGACAGAGTGACACCCTGTCTTAAAAAAAAAAAAAAAAATCACTGTTTTGTGGTTTTCTGGGTGAAACCTCTGCTTCCATAAGAAAAAAGGGGGTTGAGACAGTATGTATTACTAATTCAAAATCATAACCAGATGTTTAAAGTAAATCATTGTATCTATTGTTTAAAAACCAACCTCAGGATTATTAAAAGTTAGTTTTATTGGGTTTTTCTTTAAGCTGGACTGGTTCACTCAGGTCTGTCACTTCCAAGCCCATGTTTTCCTACTTTTTAACCCTATTTGGAAGGAAAACTGCAGCTAAGATTATGATCCATCCTGAGATGAAAAGTTTCACACATATACACCACACATACCCCCCACCACAGTATGATGACACAGTGACCCAACCTTAGGCTAATGGTACCACTGACAGCAAATGCATTTTTTATTCTAATTTTTTTCTTTATTTCTTCTAACAGCAGCAAATGCATTTAACCATTTATTGAGATTCTCAACAGCTACGATTTGGTTTGTAGAGCAAATTGTTTACAAAGTAATTGTTTCCATTTTTGATATTTTAATGAAAATTATGTTCTTCAGTTTTAAAGGTCTGTCCCTCTCCCAAAGAAAGACTAATAACTACCTACCAAGTAATGATTTTTTAGGAAAAGAACAAAAGCAAAAGCAGCTTTTAAACACTTCTGGAACATGGGTAAGCTTCCAAAGTCAAGACCTTCTGGGCCCAGTGGAGGTGCTAGGCTGCCTCAGGACGCCATCAGCACTTCCCCATCCACAACATCCTCAGCAGCGGGAAGCCATGTGCCAACCCCGGGGGGCTTCCTGTTCACAAGCTCCCCTCTCTTTTTCCTCTCCACCCTTGCTGCTGGGCCTCCCCTCCAAATCTGCCTAACGAAGGCAGCAGGGTCTTTAATACTGTTCGGCTTTGTCAGTGGGGAAAGTGTATTCTAGAAAGCTGAGAGATTCCCTGGTCCAGTCTGGGGGAGGAAAAAATACGCAGTGTAGCATAGATGGTTTCACTTGTCCACTCAGACACATGCTCATACTTATTCGATGGATGTATCAGATGCTTCAAAAGTCCTGATGTGTAGTAGCACACAAGTTGCTTGTAAAAAAGAAGTTGTAAAATTATAAAAATATCTGCAGCAGTTCAGGCTCCTGATGACAAAGCTGGTTCTGCTAAGTAGTTATTTTGACATGCACAGCAGCTTTCCCTAGAAGTCCTGTGTTCCGGGGGTTTCATTTAGACCACAGGAAGTTGAAATTGAAGTTTAAAAGGTTCTCTGCTGACAAAATATGCTATATCCATTGGTGGACTTCTACTCAGTAATGAAAGGAGCAAACTACCAAAACCTGTCATATGTCATGGACCAACCTCAAAAACATTAGCTAAGTAAAAAAAAACCAGAGAGGAGAACACATATTCTATAATTCCATTGATTTGAAATGTCCAGAAAAGGCAAGTTGACAGACCGAAATGGTCTGATTTACCTCAAGAGGTAGGGATTCAAGCTCTCCAGAGTACATGTGATACACACATGAGAAAAAATAAGGAAAAGGAATTTCAATGCAAATAAATGAAAATAATGCTTCTCCCTGATTATGAAGAAAATCACATTCTTTTTGTAATAATTTGGAAGACAAAATATGAAGAGAAGTCTTTAATGTTGCCACTCAAAACGTTCTGGCTTGTTGTTTTTTATACTTCTTTATGCATTTGAACATTTTAAAAAGTAGAATCATAACATATAGTCTTTTGTCACTATGTTTTGGGCATATTTCTATGGCAGTAAATATATCCTTGGCATCATCCTTTTTAAAAGCTTGATGTATATTAAGTTAATCATTGCCACCCCAGAAGTAAATTTTCTTATATATATATTTTAATGGATGCAAGCAAGCATTTTTGGGCTGAATTCATAGAAGTAGAATTTCTGGAGGAGAATAACATAAAACACTTTTAAGATGTTTCATAGAAATTTTCAAATTATCCTGCAGAAAAATTGGTTCAGAGTTTATACACCCAAAGTAGCAGAGCTCCAGTGTCTCCCTTCCATTTGTCCACTTTACTGGTATTTAAGGAGAAAATCTCATTGTTTTCATTACATTTCTTTGGTTTCTACTGCTTTTGAACTTTTTTTTTTTTTTTTTTTTTTTTTTTTTTTTTTTTTTTTAAGATGGAGTCTTGCTGTATAGCCCAGGCTGGAATGCAACTGTGCAATCTCGGCTCACTGCAACCTCTGTCTCCTGGGTTCAAGCCATTCTCCTGCCTCAGCTTCCCAAGCAGCTGGGATTACAGGTGTCTGCCACCATACCTGGCTAATTTTTGTATTTTTTAGTACAGATGGGGTTTCACCATGTTGGTCAGGCCAGTCTCGAACTCCTGACGTCAGGTGTTCCACCTGCCTTGGCCTCCTAAAGTGCTGGGATTACAGGCGTGAGCCATGGCACCCAGACTTGAATCTTTTTATATGCTTATTGATCATTTTTTTCCTTATGGGAAGTGCCTGTTTCTCCATTGCCTATTTTGTGGCCAACCTCCAAAGTCGCATTTCACTTAAATTTTATCCTGCTGATTGAAAGCATTTTAATATAAACAGAAGCAGGACAGACTGTAATTATGTAGATCTTGCTCTGTCACCCAGACTGGAGTGCAGCGGCATGATCGTAGCTACCACAGCCTTGTACTGCTGAGCTGAAGCAATTTTCCTACCTCATCCTCCCAAGTAGCTAGGACTACAGGCGTGTGCCACGATGCCCAGCTAATTCTTAAAAATTTTTGTAGAGATGTGAAATCACTGTGCTGCCCAGGCTGGTCTTGAACTCCTGACATAAAGTGATCCTCCCACCTTGG
Organism: Rhinopithecus roxellana; assembly: GCF_007565055.1. Classification (NCBI taxonomy): domain Eukaryota; kingdom Metazoa; phylum Chordata; class Mammalia; order Primates; family Cercopithecidae; genus Rhinopithecus; species Rhinopithecus roxellana. The sequence continues at coordinate 79,700,923 of NC_044553.1, read as the reverse complement.
TTTGCCAACGTGCTGGGATTACAGGCGTGAACTACTGCTCCCGGCCGAGAGCTCATTTTGTTTGCTAGTGAAGTTCTTGGTATCTTTTTATGTTTGAGGCTTTGATGCTAGTGCTGAAGTATTACACTCACCATCTGAGGTTTACAGGACTTTTGTTTTTAATATTGAACAGATGGAACTGTTTAGTTCTGTATCTTTGCAGGCATACAAAATGCGCCTACCAGGATTCTGCTTTACATCCATTGAAAGCAAGAAGTAATACAGTAAAACTTTGCCTGGCTTAGAGGCTTTGAAAGAATGGAGTATTTTGATTTAATTCTATTAACTTGGAAGTGTGAAGGTGAAAAGAATTCAAAACTTACATTTCTGGTTGAATGCAATTTGAAAACAGCCAATGATTCCACTTTTCTTCTCTAGTAAGCTTGGACATTTCAATCTACTTGGTGTTTTATTATGGAACTGCTAGTGTGCCTGCGACTTACATTGTGAAGATATGTTTTTAAAACTTGAGAGGTAAGAGGGTGTAAATGGTATTGTATTAGATCAGACTGGATGAGCACTGACATTGTAAATATACTTTTTAGAGTGAATCTCTGATTGCCACTTGTTTTCTTATTAACTCATAAAAATAAAACACATTGGATGGAGGGTGGGAGTAGGAAGGAGACTTATGTCTTTTAATTGCAATGTCATGGTTTCATATCAAGACAGAACATATAGTATCCCTGGCTTTGGACCTACAGAAGGAAACACATTTTTCTACCTACTGTGTGCCGGAGGTGCTTGAACATCTGGAGGGATTACTGCAGCACAGATGGCTGAGCCCTACTCCAGAGTTTCTGATTCACCAGGTCCAGGGTGGGGCCTGAGAATTTGCACCTATAAAAAGTTCTCAAGTTCTGCCGGTGCTGCTAGTCCAGAGACTACATTTTTGAGAACCACTCTTGTCTACTAACTGTGAATTGTAAAACTCTAGAAAAAAGCTTAGTTTGGTGTAGGAAAAGAAGCTCACAGGTTATGGAGCAAATCGTGAAAGATTTAACCCTTGATCTCAGCCTAGTGTGGAATTCAGGTAACAAGCAATACACAGTGACATAACACAGTTCTTGGTTTTCATGATTGTGAGTCACAGCCAAGTATCAAGTGAGAAATTAAGTTTCATTTGCAAGGCTTAGAGAGGTCAGGTGATTCTAGAAAAAATAGACCTTGTATATACTTTAAACCAGAAAGAGCTTTGAGTGCTTATTAAGTTGAAAGCTTTGTGTTTTTATTTACTTTTGACTATTTTTTTCTTTCTTTTTTTTTTTTTTTTTTTTGAGATGGAGTCTCACTCTGTCGCCCAGGCTGGAGTGCAGTGGTGTGAGTTTGGCTCCCTGCAACTTCCATCTCCCGGGTTCAAGTTATTCTCCTGCCTCAGCCTCCTGAGTAGCTGGGATTACAGGTACCCACCACCACACCTGGCTAGCTTTGTATTTTTAGTAGAGATGGGGTTTCACCATGTTGGCCAGGCTGATCTTGAACTCCTGACCTAAGGTGATCCACCCACCTAGGCTTCCCAAAATGTTGGGATTACAGGTGTGAGCCACTGCACCCAGCCCAAAAGCTTTGTGTTTTTAAAGATATTAGACATGTTTCTTGTTTTAAAAAAATCTTAATAATGTAGGAGAATAAAAGAAATGTTTTTCCAAAAAAGAGAAATGATTGTGATTATTCTACCTTATTGGAATGTTGGATAATATAGTCCACTTCATTAATCATCAAACATGCTATGGATTTTCCATTTTTATAGGATTTGTGTCTCAATTGAGGTAATACTGGTAATTCTTGTACTCCATCTGGAGATGAAAAATGTAGGCCAAAATCATAGACCATGCATAGAAGCTGGATAATGAAGACAGCTCTGGAGGAACATGTATTCACACACACACACTGACACACATATATTTAGAGTATAAAGACATATATCTTTTAAAGTTTATTTTGAACGTTTTAAAGCAAAAGCCAGCCCCCCACCCCCTGGAGTAGGCAGGCCCCGCCCCTCTCCCCAACTGGGCGGGGACAGCAGTTGCATGGGCAGCTTTCGTTGTGATGCCACAGGTCCCTCTGGACACACTGCTCCCTGGCCACGCCTCCTTTCCCTTTCATCTTTCTCATTGACCAATGGGCTTGGGAGAATTAAGGCCATGCCCCCATTCTGCATTCTAGTGCGGCCCTGGTTATGCCTCCTCTGGCTCAGTCACACAGCCGCCTGGTAGGTGACTGGAGGTGTTTGCTGATGTGACCCCAACCCTGCCTCCCTCCCCACCCCATGATGTTAGAAGAGATGCAACAGAGTCAATTGGCAGCAGCCAAGAAAAAGGTAAGACACAACAGGTCATGGCCATCCAACCTAGCCAGAGATCCCGTCCGATGACAAGACCACTGCCAGAGTACATACCACTCCTGAGGCACACTGGGCTGGGCACCCTAACCCTGGCACCTCTGGGCTCCCTCCACCAAAGTCTCATCAGTCAGCCTTGCCCTCTCAGCAAGCAGCCCAGCCTCTGCCCTCACCAGTCACCCCATGGTGACTTTTGGCAGGTGACTTCTGGGGCTCCCTGCTCCATACTCGCCCCTCACGTCCTACTGCCCCAAGCCCAACCTCCCTGGGTTCTTTGGGCTCAGCTGTCCGAGGATCTGGGTCCCCCAGCCCCAGGACCCCACAATCGCCAGTCATCCCCGGGTGACTTTGGGCTGGTGACTCCTGGGGCTTCCTGCTGTACTCCCCCCTCCTGCTGACCCAAGCCTGACCTCCCTGGGCTCTTTGGACTGGCATCTCCAAGGACCTGGGCACCAGCCCTACGTCCCACTCCCCCATCATGGATCAGCAACTCAGCCATTGCACTGATGTGGTTTCCCCCAACCCCGGGAGGAGTGGAATGTAGTGATGTCACAGTCCCCCTAGGGATGTCATTACTGCTGCAAGACTGGCCTATAATCTTACAACCCAGTCCCCTAAGCATCCTCGCTCCATTTCTGGTTCCTCTGGCCACAGCACAAATTTCCAGCTGGAAGGGGAATGGGGACTATGGGACTTAGGAGCAACAGGTTTCAGGTTGCCTTACTCCCTTTGCATAGACATTGACTTTGTGAAAAGCCTACACTTCCCCTGTGAGCTCAAACGTTGACAGTATCTCTGGGTGGCAATGGGAGAATGGGTTTGGTTTGGTTCTCTCCCAGCCTTCTACTCTCCAGAGAGACTTTAACATATTTTTCTGAGTTCTCCACCTTATATTCTAATTCTCCACCGTTCTGGGACCAGACTTCTCTTCAGTCAGTGGTCTCTGAAGTGAGATTTGCTTATCTTCTGTGGAATAGATCTTGGGAAACTGAACTTGACAGCTTGAATCTTCCTCATATCATCTCAACTTGGGGTACTTTGAGTGCCACAGGATAAATGTGGGAGATCTTTCTGAAGCATACCAGACTTCTCTCTGAAATGAGATTTGGGTTGTCCTCTTTCTGATAAATTCCAAGATTTAACAAAAAAGCTGCCTTCTGCCATGAGGACACATGGATAAAAAAGTTTGAGAGGTCCTGGTGCACTTCTTCACACTTACAGATGTGTGAGGATGTATGACTCCAAACCACACAGTGTGCAGTTCCTGCCTACTTAATGTTTAGTTTTCTACCTCTGGCTCTGATTTTGGTCTCTGGCAGCTGCTGATTCATGGCAAAACCCCAGAGCTTGGAGTCAGAAGACTGAGTTTAAGTGGCATTATTGCCCACCCTCCCATATTTTTAGCCATAATATCCATCCCTCTCAATCAGTAAGTGATTGTGAAAACACTTCGTACAGTTGTTGGTGGCATTAAATCAGATGGTGTATAAGAGTATTTTGAAAAACTGTAAAGGGGGATGTGGCTGTAGGGGCTGGTAGTTCTCATGAGTATTACTGCTCTTCTTTCCCACAGCTGAAAGAATATCAGCAGAGGAACAGCCCTGGTCTTCTGGCAGGAGCGAAGACAAAAAAGAAGAAAACTGGCAGTAGCCCTGAGACAACCACTTCTGGTGGTTGCCACTCACCAGGGGATGTGAGTCTTGGCTGGCCAGGCTCCTGAGGACTGGGGGCCCAAGGGGGCAGTAGAGGGTAATTGTTAAGATTGCTGGGTACTGGTTAAGAATTCTGGGTTTGAATCCTGCCTCTCCATTGGCTAGGGATCTGATTTATGGCAAGTTGCTTGAGTTCTTTGGGCCTCTCTTTTCACATCTGTAAAATAGGGGTAGTGTTGTTTGATTTTCATTTCTGAAGTTTAAATGATATTCCATATTGTTGTTGTTTTTATGTTAATCCCTAGTACATGTCCTGCTGTGAACACCCAGGATACCCAGGAAATGGTCATTGCTGTTTGATTTTCCTGATCCCCAGTCTCAAGGGGGAGCTGGGCCAATGAGTACAGCCACTTGCTATCAAGCTGTCCCTTTAGGGGTCACAGAAGGGGGCTCAGGGTGTGGTGAGGAGAGCCCCAGGCACTAGGAGTAAGAGAAGATCTAACTTGCCACCAGCTTGCTGGGTGACCACAGAAAAAATCACTTCTTACCCAGGGCCTCAGTTTTCTCCATTGTAAGATGACACTGCATAAGATCAGTGTCTTTCAAACTTGTTTTTTAGCCGGAGCCCCCTTAGTTCAAGTGAACCCTTACTCAGGAGTCTGGTTTTTTAATGGAGGTGGAGGTCTGGAGCTTTACCAGATTCCCTGGGCCTGAGGAGAGGGGTCCAGTGAGCAGTATTAAGAGCTGCATTGGTCAGGTGACTCTACTCTGTGACTGCATCGCTCAGGGACTTTTCCATCTATTTGTTCCTGCCCCTGGCAAGGCAGCAGGTGGCCATTTGGAAGAATGGCACAGGCCATGGTTTTAATCTCCTCTGCTCTTCTTCAGCATTTCATTTTCCTGAACCCACATCTTCCTCCTACCCTGACTTTCTTGCTTCTCTCTAAGCCACTTCTGTCTTTCTCCCCCTATGCCCTTGTTTTTCCCTTTTCACCTCATGTAGATTCAGGACATTCTGAAGGTGCTGGTGTCCAACCTTCACCATTCCCGTGGGGTAGCGCTCCCCCATTGCACAAGTGGAAGGTGAGGCAGTGCCAGGACCCCTCTCTGGCTTGCTGTCTCCAGCTGTGCATGCCCCTGAGGCTTCTCTGGTTTGGGGGATACTTAGCCTCTGCCTTGTTTTATGTTGCTGCCATTAACCTTCATCCTGTTTGTGTCTGCTTCTTCACCTGCTTGGTTGATTGGATTTTCTCTTTCCCTCCATCTTTTATCATCTTGGAAATGGTGAGACCTTAAAGTTTAAAAGTAACTTGGGAATAACGTACACAGCAGGCATGTGGGATTTGGGGATTTTTTTTTTTTTTTTTTTTTTGAGACAGAGTCTCACTGTGTCACCCAGACTGGAGTGCAGTGGTGTGATCTTGGCTCACTACAACATCTGCCTCCCAGGTTCAAGTGATTCTCTTGCCTTAGCCTCCTTAGTAACCAGGATTACAGGCACCTGTCACCATGCCCGGCTAATCTTTGTATTTTTACTAGAGACGCGGTTTAACCATGTGGGCCATGCTGGTCTTGAACTCCTGACCTCCAGTGATCCACCCGCCTCAGCCTCCCAAAGTGCTGGGACTATATTCGTGAGCCACTGTGCCCAGCCCCTTTGCTGTTTTTATACTTTCTCTATATCCATAACTGTTTCCCTGTAAGTTTTTTTTTTTTTTAATTTCTCTTTTGTATTACTCCTGCGTCATCTGCTACCCTGAAGGATCTGGAGGTAAGAGGCCCTAAGTCAAGGTGCAGTGACCCTGCAGGTCAGCCCTCCAACCTCCTCTCACAGTGGGGGCTGGGTGCCCCTCTACCAGCTGAGACAGCCCGCACACACCCCAGCTCTAATGATTGTTCTCTCTACCTCTTCCCACAATCCTCCTCCAACTCCTCTTCTCTGCATGCACCTCAGAGCCAGAACCAAGAACTGGAAGTAGCCCTGGACTCAAGCTCTGCAACAATCAATCAACTCTATGAAAACATAGGATCACTGGTAAGAGTCCAGTGGGGTCCTGTGATTCCACGCTGCCAATCCTGGGCTTTAGTTTCCCCTTGGGGCTCTGAAGAAAGGGGCTGAGGTCCCCTGGTGCCAAGGGCAAATGGGGAGCTGGGGCACCCAGGCCTCACCTGGAGGGACCCCAGAGCAAGGAGCATGCAGCATGGCTCTTCTGTCACTGCCCTCTTTGCCGACTCTCTCTTCTCCAGACACCCCTGCTCCAGTCCTTGCCACACACGCCCTGGGGTTGTCACCCCTCAGGGAAGCACTAGCCTGATGGTTTGTCAGGGGCCCTGTATTTCTGCCGTGACTCAGTCCCTAATTTGCTCTTTGAGTCTGGACAAGCCACCTCTCCTCCTTGCACTGGTGTTTCCGAAGGAGGTAGAGCATCAAAGGTCTCGGTTAGCTCTGAGAGTCTGAGATTTAAAGGCTCCTAGAATGTAAACCTGAGGGCCAAGGACTCCTGTCTGTCCTTTTCCATTCTGTATCTGCTGTGAAGAACTGTGCCTGGCTTGTAAGTGCTCAGTAAATGTTTGTTGAATGAACACATCTTTCTCAATCACAAGCTGGCAGAAGGGTGGGCCTTTCTCAGACTCCGTCTCTAGAGGTTTATGTTACTGTCCTTTCAAGAGAATCCAGATTCAGACTTTGAGTTCCGTGGCTGTGGGCAAAAACCAACAAAGACCCAAATCCTCTGTCCTTGGGAGCTTGAGGAAAGTTGACCAGTTCATGTTGCCATTGGGTCTGAGAATGTTGTCTTTAAAATTCATTCCTGGCCCCTGCCTACCACTTCCTGGGGGATAGAGTTGAGGGGGCCACCCTCAGTCACCTGAATTTGACTGTCCCCACAGAAACAACAGAAGAAACAAGTGGAACATCAGCTGGAAGAAGTAATGTGATTTCTTTGTTTGCTCACAACATGACTGCTGGGTTTGGGGGGCACTCAGATGTAGAGGCACCAGTCTCATCTCGCCCACTCCCAGCCTGGGGAAGAAGGCTTACCCCTCAGATTCCACCCCATGACCACAGGGTCCCTGATAATCTGGTCCTATGGGTGGGCCTGTGCTGGGGCATTGGTGGCATTCTGGGGGCATGTCTCTTGCTGTGCCATCTCTGCCTCCCCATGGTAAGAGCTCTGTCTTCCACCTCCTATAGGAAAAGAAAGCAAACAATGAAATACACAAAGCACAAACGGAGCAGTTAGAGGTGAGTGGAGGGTGGGGAGTTTTCTCCTGTCCTCTGGAGAATGTTGCTTTCCTTTTCTTTCAGCACTTGCTTGGCTTTTCTCCCAAACATTCAATTTCAGACAATCAAAATCCTCACGCTGGAAAAGGCAGACTTGAAGACCACCCTTTACCATACTAAACGTGCCGCCAGACACTTCGAAGGTGGGAATCAGGGCACCCCATCATCCTTCAACCTGGCACTTTGACAGGTCTTTAGGGGGAGTCCTTTGGGCCCCATCTCAACCTCTGTCATTCCAGAAGAGTCCAAGGATCTTGCTGGCCGCCTGCAATACTCCTTACAGCGTATTCAAGAATTGGAGCGGGCTCTCTCTGCTGTGTCTACACAGCAGCAGGAAGAGGACAGGGTGAGTCCAACCAACTGCCCCACCCCCTGGCAGCCCAGCTTCCCAGATGGAGGAGAGAGTGTAAAGGTCCCTTCTGTAGGATGCAGTGTCCTGCCCAGAAGGCAGCATGCTCATTTCTAGCTGCTATTGTGTGTGGTTGTTAGAGACAGCCTGGGGCTGAGTCAGCTGCCTGGGTGAGTTGAGGGGCACTGTGGGGAGTGAGCACTGCACACACAGCTTGAAGGCCAAGTGCCTGCCTTGCCCTTACCTAGCTGTGGCCTTGGCCAAATCCTAGGTGGTGTATTGGGTACTTGTACTGTGAAGGTACAGAAGAGTACCTTTAGTATGTCACCATTTCTGTAGAGAGAGGAAAGGTGTGTGTGTGTGTGTGTGTCTGTGTCTGTGTGTGTGTACATACTATGATAATATACATGAAACATGTCTGCAAGGGTTCGCAAAAAACCCAGGAGAGAGTAACAGGGTGGCTGGGAGACACTTCCCTTCTGTACCTTCTGAGTTTTGGACTATGCGAATGTATCATCCTTTCAAAAAGTGAACAAAAGATTAATTTTCCACTTCCTACATGTGCCCCCACCCATAGCAAGAAAAAATGGGCTTAGAGAATCAGATAGACCTGGGTGTTCAAGTCCCAGCTCTGTCTAAGTGATCTTAGACAAGCACTTAACCTAAAACACTCCATGTTTTTCATCTACGCAATAGAGGTTACCCTAGTAACTGTCTCATATGATGGTTGTGAGGATTAAATGGGATTGTTAGCATGGTACCCGGTGAAGCACTCCATAAAGGTTCAAACAGTGGTAGTAATAACAGTAATAACAATTGCAGTATTATCTGATCTCTCTGGGCCTCCGTTAGCCAGCTGTAAATTCGATCTCTTTCCCTGTCCCTTCCAACTTTACTGAGTTCTTTTAAAAACCAGGCCATGGGCTTGGAAATGCCTTGATCTTTACTGACCGAGTTGTATACTGAGCCTAGCCCGAGCCCTTTTCAGGGGCACTGCCCGGGCTCCCCAGATCAAAACTTCTCACTCTTCACATCCAGTCCTCGAGCCGCAGTGAAGCAGTCCTCCAGCGGCAGTTACAGCAGACCAGAAAGGAGCGGGCGCTGCTGAACGCACACGTGACACAGGTGAGGCTTTGCAGAGGGAGGGATGTGGAGGGAAGATGACCCCAGGTGAGCCAGGAGCAGGTGAGGACCAGTGACAGCCCTTCCTAACTTCTGTGCCCATGCTTGCAGGTGACAGAGTCACTTAAACAAGTCCAGCTAGAGAGAGATGAATATGCTCAACATATAAAAGGAGAGAGGGCCCGGTGGCAGGAGAGGATGCGGAAAATGTCGGTGGAGGTGAGACCTGACCCTTCAGCCCCACGTTAGATGGGTCACTGGGTCTTTCTGGGCATCTGTAAAATGGGACTAGTACAGCCAGAGGTAGTCATGGATCTGGGCTTTGTGGAGGTGAGGGCAGAGAGGAAGATGGTAGCTGGTCCAGCCACCAGCCCCCTCTCCAGGGCCCTTTCTCCCTGTGCTTTGGGCAGGCTCGCACATTGAAGGAGGAGAAGATGCGTGACATACATCGGATACAGGAGCTGGAGAGGAGCTTGTCCGAATTCAAACACCAGATAGGTAAGATGGAGCTGGTGTGACCTGGGAGCAGGACTGGCATCAGAGGGCTGTGGGGTGGCTTAGAGTGCCCCAGGGAGGTGGGTGGATGGAAGGGCTTTGAGGCAGAGGGAAAGAGGTCTGTGCCAGCAGCTGGCAAGTCTTGACATCTCCATGAGCCTCAGGTTCCCCGTCAGCCAAAAGGGAGGAGTGTCCATTGTCAGCCACCCACAGTGATTTCTATCTGACATGGCTTGGAAATTGGCTACCATTGGGTGCAAGGAATCATTAGCAGGGAGACCAAGTTTGGGAAGCCTGAGAGGAGCTGCATCAAAAGGAGGGCTTTTTCTTTGAGGTGGGGTGGTGAGTGGGGAATCCAGAGGCCCTTATTGTCTGCTTCATTTCTCAGCTGAGCCCCCATCCCCGGTGGACCCAGCAGGGACATCTGAGTTGGAACAGCTACAAGATGAGGCCAAACACCTGAGGAAGGAGGTGGAAAGTCTGGAGGGAAAGCTCCAATTCCAGATGGAAAACAATCAGGCCTTGAGTCTCCTGAGCAAGGAACAAAAGGAGAGGCTCCGGGAGCAGGAAGAGAGGCTCCGAGAGCACCAGGAGACGCTTCAAAAGCAGGAGGAGAGGCTCCAAGAGCAGGAAGAGAGGAGGTTGCGGGAGGAGGAGAGACTATGTGAGCAAAAGGAGAGGCTTCGGGAGAAGCAGAAGAGGCTGGGGGAGCAGGATGAGAGGCTGCAAAAGCAGGAGGACAGGCTATGAAAGCAGGAGGAGAGGCTGCGAAAGGAGGAGGAGAGGCTGCAAAAGCAGGAGGAGAGGCTACAAAAACAGGAGGAGAGGCTGCGAAAGCAGGAGAGGCTCGTGCTCTCCCAGAACCACAAGTTCCACAAGCAGCTGGCCGAGCCACAGTGCGGCTTCGAGGATCTGGTGGGTTGCCCCACCTGGGGAGGTTGCCCTCATCCCTAGCCCTCCAGGCCTTTGTTTCCCCACCTGTAAAATGGGGCAGTGTAGCCCTCACATGACATGGTACTTCTAAAGGCACCTGTGAGCCAGAGCTCATCACGCCCTGCTCTGATGGCTGTGGGGGAGAGGGGGTTATTTTTCTAACCTGCCTCCACCCTTCCCGGTGACATGGGAGACAGACACCAAGTTCAGGGTTCTCCAGCTGCAGTGGGTGGCTACTGATTGCTTCTCTCTGTCCAGAACAACGAGAACAAGAGCGCTCTGCAGTTGGAGCAGCAAGTGAAGGAGCTGCAGGAGAAGCTGAGTGAGGTGAAGGAGATGGTAACCTCTGCCCCATCCAAGAAGGGCTGGGAGGCAGGCACTAGCCTCTGGGGAGGGGAGGTGCCAGGCCAAAGGCAGCTCCAGCTGGGGGGCAGGTGACCCAGCACCCTCCAGGGCAGCTCCATGACTGTTTCTTGCTTCCTGCCCTCTGACTTTTAGAGGTGGGTAGCCCTGGGCTCCTCCCAGGTCTGGACATCATCTTCCCAGCTAGAGGCATGGATTCCCCCAATCATAGGGGTGGGGACAGTGGTATAAGAGGGTCCTTATGCTGGGCACAGTGGCTCCTGCCTGTAATCCCAGCACTTTGGGATGCTGAGGCAGGAGAATCACTTGAAGTCAGGAGTTTGAGACCCGCCTGGCCAACATGGCGAAACCTCATCTCTACTAAAATTATAACAACAACAAAAAATTAGCCCAGCATGGTGGCACATGCCTGTAATCCCAGCTACTCAGGAGACTGAGGCATGAGAATCTCTTGAGCCTGGGAGGTGGAGGTTGCAGTGAGCTGGGATTGCACCACTGGACTCCAGTATGGGCCACATGGTGACACTCTGTCTCAAAACAAAAGAAAAAAGCCTCCTTAGATTCAAACTGGATTCTGGCCTCGGTTCCACTGGTCACCATTCAACTACTTTTCCTCTCTAAGTCTCTGTTTCTTTAACTTCAAAAGGAAGTTAGCATTTTTCTCATGGAGGTGCTGAGGATTGAATGAGAGAACACATGGAAAGCATTAGGCATGTAGCATGCTTAGCAGATGGTGGTTGGCTCCTTTTTGCTTTTCCACCAGTCTGTGGTCTACAGTTTAAATGGTGGGAAGAAGGACATGAGATTTGAGGCTGGGGAAGGAGGCATGGGGTTCTAGGCAAGGGGGGAATTCTCTTAGGCCTGGAGCAAGGGGCCAGGGTCCCGGGCAAGTGACAGAGCCCCACAGTGCCCTCACTACCCTATTAATGGGCCCAGAATCTGGAAGCCAACCACCACATGCCCTCATGCCCAGGGTCTTCCTGAAGATACAGCTGAAGAGCCGAGAGTCTCTGCAGAGTCTGCAGCAGCAGCAGTGAGACTAGTACCTGGGTCACCTGCAGCAGTACGTGGTCACCTATCAGCAGCTGACCTCTGAGAAGGTGGCGCTGCACAGGCAGTTACTGCTGCAGACCCAGCTCATGGACCAGCTGCAGCAGCAGGAAGCTCAGGGCAAAGCGGTGGCTGAAATGGCCTGCCAAAAGTTGCAGGAGACCCAGGAGAGGGAGTCGCTGAGGACAGGGCCCCGAGGGGGATGACCTGGCAACCTCTGTGCCTTCTCAGTCTGTTTTCCATTCCCTTAGGAGCACCTAGAAGCTGCCAGCCAGCAGAACCAACAGCTAGAGACCCAGTTCAGTCTCATGGCTCTCCCTGGACAAGGTATAGGAGACCACTCAGAGGAAGAGGAGAGAGCCCCAGGAGGAAGTGTGTACTGTTAGCAGCATAGGATTGAGGGGTTGGAAGAGACCTTTAGAACAGCAGGTTGTTCTGCCAACTGGATGTCTGCTCTAAGTTCGGTATCAATATGGTGACCTCCTGGGAACAGGGGGCCACCAGGTTGCCTAAGGATGAATGAACTGGCCCAGATCAGAAAGGGAGCAGGTCAGAACTCCCACACCAAAAGGTAGTGTGACTGTGCCTGAGCAATACAGAAGATCTTGGATCTTACAGGAAATATAAAGAACAGCAGCTCATTCCCCTCTGGGGAGTGGTCGGCTCAGGGTTACACAGTGAGGATGGGGGACAGAGGTGGGCCCACAGTACTTCCCTTGTTGGGTTTTCTGAGGACACCTCTGGCCACCTCCCCACAGGAGATGGAGGAGGACATCTGGACACTGAGGAGGAAGGGGTGCCTCAGCCTATGCCAAGCATCCCAGAGGACCGGGAGAGCCGGGAAGCCACGGTGAGTCTGACTTTCCCTGCCCCCGCTTTGCCACCTTCCTCTGTGGTCCCTCCCAGACCTCCTTATGCTCTTGGTTTCCCCGCCTTCTGATTTCTCTGGACCTTCACCCCTTCCGGGAGCCAGTGGTCAGACACCACTTCACCTGTGACCAACAGGTGCACTCTCTGAGGCCCCAAGGGAAGGGGCTGTGCTCCACCTCCCTGCCCCATTTGTTTTGTGTATGCCCCTACAAGAATACTCAACTCTTGCCTTCAAGTGGCATTTTTCAACTCCGCTGGAGCCAGTTTCCAGGAGGAGCAGGCATGACTATGTGGGCAATGGAAGTTGTGAACGCTGTGCTGCCTGCACCTGGCTCACCCGGTGGCCTCGGCCTGGAAGGAGCCAGAGGCAGAGGCCCCAGCCCCAGGGACTGGGGGTGAGTTTGTGTGTGGGGAGAGCTACCGGGCCCTGTAGGAGGCCATGGAGAAGGTGAAGGTGAGTGAGTCCTTGCATGGGCCAAAAAAAGTGAGGATGGGGCAGGACAGGTCACTCCTGTGATGTGACCCCATTATTTTGGCTCCAGAGCGGCTTTATGGACTTCCCGAGAGAGAAGGTGGACGGGAAGCAGCAGGTGGAGAAACTAGAGCTTGGATTCATCCAGCTCTCTGGAGTGACAGATGGCATGAGTAAGCAGGAGGCCAGGGCACGGGCACGGGGAGCTGCAGGGCCTTCAGAGGGGCTCCAGTGTCTGAGCCATGTCCTCTCACAGGAGAGCACATCACGGTATATGAGAGCCAGGGGGCAGGGCCAAACACACGGCACAAGGAGGAGGAAGCCAGCAGGCTGGCCCAGAATGAGGAGGAGATGAAGGTAGAGGGTGTGCAACATCTCTGCGTGGGTGGGGGTGAGGGTGGCTGCTGGCGCTGGCTCAGGCGTGGCAACTGAGCACCCCTCCCTTCAGGTGAAGCTGCTGGAGCTGCAAGATATGGTGTTACTGGTTGTGGACGACCACGAGGGGCATGACAAATTCCTCCCTGCTGCCCAGAACCCTGTTGATCAGCCCGCTCCAGGGGCCCCAGTCCCCCAGGAACTTGCGGCTGCTGAGGAGTAGGGTGGTGAGTAGAGCCCTCAGGCGGGGTGGGCAGGCCAGAGCAAGGGAGGCTCGCAGTGTACTCAGACCACTGCTTCCCTCTCTCCGAAGATTTTCATGACAGCGTGGAGCCTGCACCGGGAGAGGCCAGGGAGGGTTCTCCCTGTGACAACCCCACTGCACAGAAGATCGTGCAGCTGCTTCCTGTAATGCAGGACACCCAGGAGCACCCAGGCTTGGCCAGCAAACCCTGCGTCCCATTCTTTTACCGGGCAGCGGAGAACAGGGAGATAAACATCATCATCATCTGAGAGCTGGTCAAGAAATTGAAAAAAAAACAACAACAAAAAGTTATGGGGTTAATCCCCTACACAATTCATTTACTTCATTTGAATGTTAGAGCCCCTCATGTTTATTTTGTGTTTCTAATTTACAGTTTAAATTTATTTATAAAAAGTTAAGGGAGAGGGATCTTTCCCTAATGTTCACTGTGGCATCCTTTAGCATTTTTGTTTTTACTTTGATAATTGTAGGTCTTTAGCATGCATATCGAGTTTGCCCTTAGGTGGTGGGAGTTCAAACACACAAAGACCCACTATTTGCACAAAACTATTCTTGCTGGTTTGGAATAGGCTGCCAGTTTTTTTTTTTTTTTTTAATGTTATTGCAGCATGTATATTCATTACAGAATTCAGATAAAATTCACTGGTGTTCTGCTATGATGTTTGATCGAATCCTATTCACAGTGAGCTCTTCATTAGCTCAATATGTGGTTTGCCCTCAAGTGCGCACTGTTTCTTACTTTGTAATATGCCACTGTGAGTACTGACATTTAGAGTTGTTTAAAGGCCGAGAACTGGAAACAGCCTTTCCCCTATTTTCTGTGTATTGGGGGTGGGAGTGATAACATTTTGGGGAGCTTTTTAAATCTCACAGAAGAGGGAAGTGGCCTGTGCTGGCAGGTGTGTGCAGGATAGAGTGTGTTTCATCTGTTCTGGTGCCAAGAATGAGCGCCGTACTATGGTAGTTCCCTTAGGATTTGTATGTGCTCTGGGCTCATGAAGAAGATATTGCATCATGAGCTGCAGCAGTTGGACTCTTTCTCAATGACCTAAAAGGGGATTATTTCTGAGGAATGAAAGGCTCCCATCATGGACTATGGATGTGGAAAATCTTTTCTAGCTTAGAGCCTTTATATCTACAATACATTTTAAAGTCAGAGTTCATGTTACCTGTTTTAATCACATGACTACAAGTCCCAGTATGCAAAAGGGAACTGGTTGGCATTCTTCTTAATGTATTTAGTGAAGATCATAAGAAATCCTTTCAGAGTTTAAATGTCCCTGGAACAGGCATACAGGCTCTAGTCAAGAATGAATTTGAGTGAAGGAAAGCTGTGTGACACCTGGCGTGCCTCTATGTTCACGGAGCTTCTTTGAGGCTAGAAGATTGATTTTACCATCTAGACCTCTCTGGCTAATACCTATTCTTCAGCCGTATTGGTTAATCTGACACAGGAATTTACTTATTTTCCTTGAATGGAAAACATTGTAAAAACAATAACCACCATTATTAAAACCAATATATGTGAGAGTACTTAGTTGAAACCAAAAGGAGATTTAGTAGACAGTATTATACTGCATTTGAAAATCAAGGGGAAGTTTATGCAACTTAAAATGTTTACAAGCTGCAGTCAATCTACTATGGGTGAATGTCAAAGTGTTATGAGGAAAAGTGTCTATACAATCACAGAGTTATGTTTCCTCACAGAGTTCTTTACAAAGAGTGAACTATGTTTTTATACCTCTCAGTTTCAGTTAGAGGCATATTTTGTGCCATATTTATGTTAATGTGTCTGTACATGATGAATGAATTATTTCAGTCATACATTGCCTAAATCATAACTTTATGATGCTTGGGAAAGAATCAACAGCTAAAACTTCATGAAGTTCTAATGTCTGTGTTCCAAAATACATCACATTATTAGGATGTAGGGAGAGATGTATGTGCGCTCCCTGGGGTGGGCATTTCTAGTCACTAGACCATCTCCATTTTTAGCATTTGGCATCCTCATGATACTTTTATACATATGACATTAATAGGAGAGCAATAGTACGATTTTACAGATGGAATAACAGATTTGCCTGCATTCACTGAAAGGGTGCAAATATTAAGTCCTTGTGACTTCAACTGACTCTTCCAAATTGTATGGATTTATCAATGTATTAGATAAACCCAGTTTCAAATGATAAAGAAAAACTGTTAGACCAAATAGTGTGGCTAATTAACAGTGGTACAGTTTCTAAATACCACTCTTTGTGTAGGGATTTTGTCCTATGTTTCAGAAAAAGCTAAAAAGAATGGAAATCCTATGACAATAACTTAAGTGTTTCTTCAAAGTATGCAGTCTTTGCAATACCTCATTCAGCCAAGTATTTGTTCTCTTCCTCATTCAGTATAAGGCAGCTTTCAATTTGCTTAGAAGGCAACATTAGAAGGTTAGAGGTCTTCAGAAATATAAAATTTGAAAATGTGAGTTCAACTGAATAAATTTGAATTTCTGTTAGAAGAATCAAAATACCTATTTAAAGATTGCAATAAACGGTCATTATTTTTAAAGTTTTTTATTAAACCTGATAGGTTTTCCAGAAATGAAAAAAAATCAGTTCTAAAACCAAAGCTGATATTTAGAAAATGTGAAAATGTACATCAGCCCTATCCATAATAGAGTTTCTCTAAATCTTTATCTTATAGAGTCACTTTAAAATAATATAACTATTCAAAAATGTAACTGCTATCTTAATGTTTTGAAATAAGTTAAAGCATGTTAAAATGTGAATACTGTAGTTTAATAGAAAGAACCTGGGGGAAGGAAAAGTAGAGAAAGAAATGCCAATTCCAATGCCAAGCTTTATTTGCCGAGTTTTCTTAGAATGACTTTTACCGATTTATGAATTCCTGTAAACAGAATACATAATGGAAATACTGAAAGACTGTTGTCTAAAGTGCCATTATTGACTGCTACTGTGATGTTACTGTAATGCAATAAATTAGGAAATTGTTGCAAAGTGCTCTTTTTGCCTTAAAATTTTGTGTGTCTTGAAAACTGTGGTGTTAAAGATATTGAGACTGTGCAAATGCTGGGCACGCTTGGCATAAGATCATCGGATTTTACTTTTACAAAATTGTAACTATGCAAGTGTGTTTATTAGAAGAACACAAACCAAAGTTATGGGATGAAAAAGTTGTGAATGAAAAAGTTATGGGATAAACAATGTTGTGGGAAAGTTGTGGCAAAAAAAAAAGTGTTGCGGAAAAAAAAGTAGAATAACGTTTTATGACAAGTTTAAAAAAAAGTATTATGAAAAAGAAGTTATGGGATTAAAAAAAAAGTCATAGGATAAAAATAAATAAAAGAAGGACCCTGTCAGCATAAGCCTGGAGAAGTGGAGTTGGAGTCTTCACCCCCACCGTGTCCCTACCACCCCTTCCCAGTCACCCCTTTACCATTAGGGTAGCAAGACAAGATCCCTGTCTAATGGGGGGCAGACAACCAGACCCTTTGCCACCTTGACCAGGGCTGAGTCCTTACATTCCTGGACGGTGATGTTTGTTATTGAAAAGCCAGAGGCTGGTGGAGCTGGTTTGTTTGGAGGAGGCCTGATGGCCTCCCTACTCTCACCAAAGCAACTTTTCCCTCAGGGGGCTCCCATCTTCTTGTTGAGAGAGGCAGCTGAGGCGGGACAGTGGGGCTAAGTGTAGAGCAGGCGAGGGCACGGGCTGCTGGGGTGGCCCCCCTTCCCCAGTGTACATATAGTATCTGTGTAACATTTTGTATATTCCAGGGGGTAGGGCTACCCCCTGTGTCGTACCTAGTGGAGGTTGGAGCTGGCATATGGGGAGGAAGTTCTAATCATTATTTGCGGTTGAGAAACTTATTGACAGCATAGGACAGAGGAAGGAGGCGGGGATGAGGTTGTGGCTCCCCGGTGATGCAACTCCTGTTTATTTTGCTTTTCATTTTGGAATACATGGATTTATCCATACTGCTCGGCCTGGTGTGTTCCCGTTTCCCTCACTGGGTCCTGGAGTTTGTGCCACTGAACGAGGAGCCTAGAGTGTCTGGGCATGTCCAGCTGGGCTGTTGGGGACCTTCCAGGCCTGTTACCTGTATGCTGCCTGGTGACACCTGATGGATTTCACGGGGACTGCCATGGTGCCTATGGGGCACAGTGAGGCCCTGACAGCCAAAAGGCTCAGAAGCCTGATCTGTTGGTGGCTGGGAAGGCAGATACCAGCATTCAAGGGCACTGACTTCCATCCACCCTAGGTATCTTCCATTCCGTCCCCCTGCCTCCCTCTCCTGTCTGCACCTGGTGGCCTGTTCTGTCTGTCCCTCAGTGCACCTCGTGACCAGTTCTATCTGTCCCTCTAGAGTGCCGGCTGCCCTGCAGGCTCCCTCCAGGCTGAGTTCATGGCCCTGTACCCTAGTGACCAGAGCAGGTTTCACAGCACAAGAGCCAGCTAAGCTCCAGGGACTTTCCAGGAAAAGTGTCCCTTGAAAAGGGTGTGGTCTTTTCACCACTCCCAACAGCACCCTAGAAATGGCTTGGCCTTTTCCCTCCCCTGAGCTCCACAGAGAACACAGCCAGCAGAGGACACATTCCTTGTCATCCAGAAATGGGTTTGATTTTCATCTGAGGGACAACAGGACTGGTAGAGACTTTCAGGCCACACGGCTGCCTGTACTGTGCCCCATGCTTGTTGAGGGGTGGGAGGGATGGTGCGGGCTGGCTGTCCACAGGCCGGGCATGACAGGGAGGCTCGCTGGAGGTGGCGCACTTTCGAGGGGCAATGTCAGGGGACAGCTTCCTCTTGTTGGGCCACAAGTCTCCACAAGGACAGCACGGTGACTGATTCCCAAAGCTAGGGATGAGGGGGTTAGCCATGTGTAAGTGTCTATATATGTATATATGTATGTGTGTGTGTGTGTGTGTGTGTGTGTGTATTTGTAGATATTTATGGAACAGGGCAGGGCATACCACCGAGGGACACAAATTTTCAGCAACAGTCACACCTGGATGTGTCAGCGCACCACTACAACAGACTAAGTCACAGATGAAGGGGGCTGGCTTTAGGGCTGGGGAGCCACTGTCAAGTCACAGGACACTCACCCAGGCAGGCTTGGAAAGGGAGGCCTCCGAGAAGAGGAGGATCTGTTTAAAGGTCGAAGTGGGGCTGGGGCTCTCAGGTCCGGATGAACTTGGCTGACCCGATCAGCTGGCAGTTGGAGAGAAGCAGAGAGAAAACAGGAGAGAGAAAAGTGAGCAGAGAGCTGGTGAGGCAAGCGCAGAGCACGGGCGTGCTGCGGCAGCTGTGGGAGGGCCACGGAGGGGAGGGCGCAGGTGCAGGTGTGGCAAAGGTTCCTGGAAAAGGGGCTGGAAGGGAAAGGGGAGGAAGAAGAAGGGAGGAACTGGAGCTTCACAGGTAGTGCCCGGGGGCTGCGGCGGCCCTCCCCAGCCCACCACACGCTGGCCTGACCCACAGTACCCAGGAGATGCACCCCAGTTCAGACCAATGCTCAGCCCCCTCGGGGTTCCCCCTTCTCTGGTCACCCTCTCTTCCAACCCACTGGCCCAGGGCCACCTCTCACCTTGGGGAGCCCCACCCAACAGCCACCAGGCCTGATAGAGAAGGAACACTGCTTGACCCAGGATGGTGAAACTAAAAGGGATGGATGGCTGGAGTGAGAGCCAGAGGCCTCTCTGGGTGGTCAGAAAGCCCCGGACCCTGGGTAAGACAGGGAGGGCATATGCCACTGGCCACAGACTTATAAGTCTAGGAGGGGAGCCTCAGCTGGTTGAGGGGGGCTACAGGTCCCATAGGCTGTATGGGACTGGGCCCTTCCTGCTGGGAAATCAGAAGAGGGAGAGTCCGTGGCAGGGGAGGCTGGTGGGCTCGCTAGGTGGAGCTCAGCTGGGCCAGCAGGCACTGTGATCCCCTTGGCTGAATAGCACAGGCAACCCCTAGGAGCAACAGGCCAGGGTGCATGAGCCCGCTGGCTGGCAGGAGTGCTTCAGCGGGGGCCAGAGACCCTGCCTTCAGTCACACGCTAGCAGCTATGATGGTACCTGGGAGGGAGGGACGGGGGCTGTGTGTTCCTGCCTGGCCTGTGAGGTGTGTTGTGGGATGACCACGTGTATGGGACTCTCAAGATTTTATCCTAGATCACACTGGATTGCAGACAGATAGAGGAGGTGGGACCCTAACTATCACCCCTGCTCTGCAGTGGATTCGGCTCTCGGCACTCCCAGGCTGGGAGCTGGATGCCCTGCCCTGGCAGCATGACTCAGACTGCATGACAGGTATGGTGTGTCCAGGATGATGTTTCTAGGCCTCTGGCCACCTCACAGTCCAGCCCCACACACAACCCCCTCCAAGCTCCCAGCCCCTACACCATAAGCCATGAGCTCTCTGTCCTCTCTGATGACTCCAGAGAGCACCCACATCTGCCAGCTTGGGAATGGAGCCTGTTCCAAGAGCCCACAGGCTCAGCCATGGAGGCTGGGGTCCTTTGAGGCTGTGGGGGCCAGGCCTGGTGCCTGCATCCAGCTGGGATGCTCTGCACCTGCAGCCAGGAGTCGTCCATGGGCCCCCGTGGGCATGCTGTCAGTGATTGTGTTGATGTCACTGATGATGCTGGGCACCTCCCTCAGCACGTGGTGCATGCACAGCATCTCGTTGCACCGCTGTGCCTGCTCTGCCGACTCCTCCATCAGCATGTTCTTGTCTCCATGTGAGTGCAGGTTGGCCAGCGGATCCGAGAATATGAACTCCTTGATCTTAGAGTGGGCAAAGAGGGAAGGAAGTTGGGACCTGATGCCTGTGCCACCCAGGCCACCTGGCCAGTCCCTGCTGGGACTGTGCACTGGACTTGGAGCCCCAAGTGTGGCTTTTCATACGCAGCTTCTACACCACTTAGACTCGAAGACCCACCTCCACACTGCCTTTTTTCACTCAGATGGGGACACCGAGGCCAAGAAGAAAAGTCACCTGTCCAAGGTCACAGATCTGGGAGGGGACCCAGGACCTATCATGCCACCAGGACACCTGTCTACTCAGTTTTTAATTTTTGGAGATAGGATGTCACTCTGTCACCAGGCTGGAGTACAGTGGGTGAGATCACTGCTCACTGCAGCCTCAACCTCCTGGGCTCAAAGTGATCCTCCAATGTTAGCCTGTTGAGTAGCTAGGACTACAGGCACATGCCATCACCAGGTCCAGCTATTTTTTAAATGTTTTTGTAGAGACCAGGTCTCACTATGTTGCCCAGGCTGGTCTCAAACTCTGGGGCTCAAGTGATGCTTCTGCCTTGGCCTCCCAAAGTGCTGGGATTGCAGGCATGGGCCACTGTGCCCAGTCCCACGTTATAGTTCTATGGGACAGCTCTAGTCTTGACCATGCCCCTCTCCCTGGACCTGGTCCCATAGGGCTGGTTGGCTTCTCTGACAGCCCAACATGGCCACCTGCATCCCCAGTGCCACAGGAGCCCCCTGCCCCCATGAGGCGGTGCATGCACGTTGTTGATCCCGAGGTGCGTGGTGCTCTTGGGCATGAGACCAACCATGAGGTCCCACACGGTCTTGTTGACAATGGCCACATAGGAGTCCACCAGGCTCTGGGTGGTCTCCATTTGCCACTCCAGCTGTGTGTCCATGGAGTGCATGAAGCTGTCAGAGCCATTCTCCTCAGCCTTGCTGGCCTGCCATGGAGAACACAAGGGCATCAGGGTGGCCACGTCATGCAGCCAGGCTCCAGGCATCCCCAGGATCTCAGCCCCTCCGAAGATGCCTGGAACACTGAGGCACAGGGAGAAGCAACTGGCCAGAACACACACCCAGCTCCCCACACACTCTAAAGGGTTTCACATCTCTGCCTCTCAGGACCCCACGCCCCCTTCTATTCAGCCTTGTCTTAGTTCTGACTCTAGTACCCAGAATTTGCCTCCATTACCCAATCGAGAAATTAGAAAAGAACATCTCCAGGTCCCTTGCTTGAAGACCTGGCCAGAGCTGGTGCCAGGCTGCAGACACCTGGAAGGAGGCGAGAAGGGCACACTCGCTTTCCCCTTGTCCTGGGAGGCCCACACACCAACATTGCCACCACCGCTGCCACCTGGGAGCACAGCCAAAGTAGACACACACACAGGAAAAGGGGAAGGGTTGAGTGAACCTGGGACACTGCACCCCAACTTTAATGTATTTTTGAATTCAATTTGCTAATATTTTGTGGAGGATTTTTGCATCAGTATTCATCAGTGATATTGGCCTGTAGTTCTCTGTTTTGGATGTATCTTTGGTTTTGGTATCAGAGTAATGCTAGCCTTGTAGAATGAGTTTGGAATAGTTAGGTAAGTTCTCTAGTTTTGGAATAGTTTGGGTAAGGTTGGTATGAGTTTTTCTTTAAATGTTTGGTAAAATTCAGCAGTGAAGCACCAGGTCCCAGACTTTTCTTTGCTGGGAGACTTTTTATTACCATTTCGATCTCATTATTTGCTACTGTTCAGGTTTTTTATTTCATCATGGTTCAATCTTGATAGGCTGGATGTGTCTAGAATTGATCCATTTTTAGTTGGTTTTCCTATTTCTTTGTGTATAGTTGCTTATAATAGCCACTAGTGATCGTGTGAATGTTTGCGGTATCAGTTGTAATGTTTCCTTTTTCGTCTTTGATTTTATTCACGTGGGTCTTCTTTTTGTCTTAGTCTTAGTTAGGCTAAAAGTTTGTCAGTGTTGTTTATCTTTTCCAAAAACCAACTATTCTTTTCATTGATGCTTTGTTTTTTTCATTTCAATTTCATTTATTTCTGTTCTGATCTTTATTATTTCTTTTCTTCTACTAATTTTGGGTTTGCTTTGCTCTTACCTTTCTATTTCTTTAAGCTGCATTGTTACATTGTTTATTTGATGCTTTTCTACTTTTTAAAAGTAGGTGTTTATAGCCATAAAATTCCTCTTAGTACTGCTTGTGTCGTATCCCGTAGGTTCTGACATGTTGTGTTTCCATTATCATCTAAGAAATGTTTCCATTTCCTTCTTAATTTCTTCATTGACCCCCACTGGTCATTCCAGAGCATATTATTTGATCTCCATGTGTTTGTATAGTTTCCAACATTTCTCTTGTTACTAACTTCTAGTTTTATTCCACTGTGATCAGAGAAGATGTCTGATATTATTTCATTTTTTCTAATGTTTTAAGATGTGTTGTGTGACTTAAGATATAGTCTATCTTTGAGAAGGATCCATGTGCTGAGGAAAAAAATATGCATTCTGTAGCCCAAGGGAGAAGACACCCACCCCCACTCTGCTACAACATACAGCGCTCTGCTCAGGGATGCGGCAGTGGTGTGCTGTTGTTACACAAGGGGCTCTCTGTCGGGGAGGGAACAGAAGTCTGAGGATCAGGCTTGTTTGGTGGAGGAAAGAGAGACTGCCACTCAGGGCTGCTAAAATGCGTGTGGCAGAGTATCAGAAAGGATGGAGTTGCAGAAAGGAGCCCCAGAAATCTTGCAAAGGTTGCTGCAGGTCCTTTGCCAAATCCCAAATGATGAATGTGTGGGTTGAGACTGCAAGGCCCAGCACAGAACAGCCCATGGGGAACTGAAAGCTAAACAGTGATTTCAGTCATCACAGAGTACTGGAGACACATCTGAATTCTGGCTCAGCCACAGTCTCCACTCTTGGAATCTCAGGTCTTGATGAATATCCCAGACACTCCCAGGAGGGCCTAGAAGGCCATGCCTTGGGATTAAGGAAGATTCCCCAGGAATAAGGGCAAAACTAAAAAACAGCTCACCCTAACAAAACCTAAAATGGAGCCTTGACACACATGATCAAGTTAACCCATCAGTAATTTAATTCCCTGCCAAAACAAAACTCAACACTAGAGTAGGATAACATAATCCACATCTCTACAATGAAGGTTCACAATGTCCCACAGATCAAGTAATACTTACTAGATGTGTGAAAAAGTGAGAAAATATATCCTAAAATTAAGAGAAAACCAGTCAATACAAACAGACCCACAGTGCATGGTGGCTCACGCCCGTAATCCCAGCACTTTGGGAGGCCAAGGCATTAGGTCACTTGAGCTCAAGACTTTGAGACCAGCCTGAGCAACATGGCAAAACCCCATCTCTACTAAAAATTCAAAAATGAGTCGGGTGTGGTGGTGTGCAGGGGTCCATAACCCCTGGGCTGTGGACTGTACCAGTCGGTGACCTGTTAGGAACCAGGCTCTGCAGCAGGAGGTGAGTGGTGGGCAGCGAACGTTACTGCCTGAGCTCCGCCCCCCATCAGATCAGAAGGTGTTAGATTCTCATAGGAGTGTGAACCCTAACGTGAACTGCACATGCGAGGGATCTAGGTTTCACACTCTTTATGAGAACCTAATGCCTGATGATCTGAAGTGGAACAGTTTCATGCCATAACCACCGCCCCCGACCCCATCTGTGGAAAAATTGTCTTCCATGAAACCAGTCAGGACTGCTGGTTACATGTGCCTGTGGTCTCAGCTACTTGGAAGGCTGAGGTGGAAGGACGGCTTGAGCCTGGGAGGTGGAGGTTGCAGTGAGCTGAGAGCATGCCACTTCACTCCAGCCTGGACAACAGAGTGAGATCTTGTCTCAAGAACACAAAAACAACAACGACAACAAAAAAAACAGGACCAGGCATGGTGGCTCATATCTGTAATTCCACACTTTAGGAGGCTGAGGTGGGTGGATCTCCTGAGGTCAGGGGTTCAAGACCATCCTTGCCAACATGGTAAAACCCCATCTCTACTAAAAATACAAAAATTAGCTGGGCATGGTAATGTGCACCAATAGTTCCCTCTGCTCGGGAGGCTGAGGTAGGAGAATTGCTTGAACCTGGGAGGCCGAGGTTGTAATGAGCCCAGATGGTGCCATTGTACTCCAGCCTCTACAAGAGCAAAACTTCATAAAAAAAAAAAAAAAAAAAGCAGACCCATAAATGGCTCACACATTGGAATTAGCAGGCAAGAGCTTTAAAGCAACTACATACATACTTTAAAGAATTTAGAGAAATATCAATACTTGGTGAAGATGGTTAAAAGAGAATTTAGAGAATTAATTTTTAGTATAAGTATGTCCTAAATATGCACGGCACGTACTTACTGAATGATTATTTGCTATCAGAAATCTAAATTTAACTGGGCATCCTATATTTTATCTGGCATCTCTACCCCAAAGCCAAGCAGGAGAGAGTCCAGAGTCCTATCTTCCAGCAGGTGACCTAGCCTAGGACAGGGCCTGGCCAGGGGCAATTGTGCATCGGATGGGTTCGAGACGCCAGTCATTCAATGTGTCAAAGGTTTGCCAGACCTGCATAAAATCAATATTATTTTTATTTAATATTTTTGTCTAAAGAAACTTTAAAAATTTTAACCTTTTATTTGGAAATACAGATTCAGAGGAAATTTCAAAGATGGTACAGAGAGGTTTCATGGACTCCTCACTCAGTTTCCTCCAAAGGTTCTATTTTATATTAGTGTAGAACAATATCTAACAATGTCACATGTCTAGGTCTATGCCATTTTATCACGTATGTAGACTCCCTTAACCACCACTACAATCAAGATACAGAACTGTTCCACCACCACGAAAATCCCGCTCCTGCTATTCCTCTGCACTCATTCCTGGCTCTTCCCCTCCATTATTCCTACTCCTGGCAACCACTAATCTGCTTTCTGTCTTTATGATCTTGTCACTTCAAGAACATTACATAATGCAAAAATTAGGCAGGCGCGGTGGCACGAGCTTGTAGTTCCAGCTACGTGGAGGCTGAGGCAGGAGAATCACTTGAACCTGGGAGGTGGAGGCTACAGTGATCCTGCCACTGCAGTCTAGCCTGAGAGACAGGGTGAGACTCTGTCTCAATGAATGAAAGAATGAATGAATGAATGAATGAAGGCCTGTCATGGTGGCTCACACCTATAATCCCAGCACTTTGGGAGGCTGACACGGGTGGAACAGTTGAGGCCTGTATTCCCAGGCATGCCTGTACTGCCAGCTGCTGAGGCTGAGGCACAAGAATGACTTGAACCTGGGAGATGGAGGCTGCAGTGAGCCATGATAGCGCCCCTGCGCTCCAGTAGGGCCAGAGTGAGACTTTTTCTCAAAAACAAAACAAAACAATACAAAACCAAACAAAAAAAGAACATTATATAAATGGAATCACACAGTATGTGGCCTTTTGAGATTGGCTTCTTTTTCTTCTCAGCAAATGCCCTTTGAGATCCATTCAAGTTGTGCATGTTTTTTTTTTTTTTTTCTTTGAGATAGAGTCTTGCTCTGTTGCCCAGGCTGGAGTGCACTGGCGTGATCTCAGCTCACCGTAATCTCCACCTCCTGGGTTCAAGTGATTCTCCTGCCTCAGACTCCTGAATAGCTGGGATTATAGGCACCCATCCAACACGCTTGGCTTTTTTTTTTTTTTTTTTTTTTCTGGAGATAAAGTTTCACTCTTGTTGCCCACGGTAGAGTGCAATGGCACGATCTCGGTTCACTGCAACCTCGGCCTCCTAGATTCAAGTGATTCTCCTGCCTCAGCCTCCCAAGGAGTTGGGATTACAGGTACCTGCTACCATGCCCAGCTAATTTTTTTTGTATTTTTAGTAGAGATGGGTTATCACCATGTTGGCCAGGCTGCTCTCGAACTCCTGACCTCAGGTGATCCACCTGCCTCAGGCTCCCGAAGTGCTGGGATTGCAGGTAAGAGACACCATGCCCAGATTTTTTTTTTTTTTTTTTTTTTTAAGTAGAGGCAGGTTTTCACCGTGTTGGCCAAGCTGGTCTCAAACTCCTGACCTCAAGTGATCCGCTCACCTTAGCCTCCCAAAGTGCTGGGATTACAGGTGTGAGCCACCATTCCTGGCCCCTTTTTTATTGTTGAATAGCATTTCATAGAACGGATGTATCAGTTTGCTTAACCATTCACCTATTGGGGGTACTTGGTTGTTCCCAGTTTGGGGCTATTACAAATAAATCTGCCATGAACAATCATGTGTGAGTTTTTGTGCAGACATCAGTTTTATTTTCTGGTACAAATGCCCAGAAGCGATTGTTAGGTCATATATTGAGGTGGATGTTTAATCAAAGAAGCTGCCAAACTACTTCTTAGAGTGTCTGCACCATTTTATATTCCCACCAGCGATGTATGAGAGAGTGAGTTTTGTCTGCATCCTCGCCAATATTTGATATTATCACTATGTTTGATTTGAGCTGTTTTAATAGATATGTAGTGATATCTTACTGTGGTTTTAATTTGCGTTTCCCCAGTGGTTGGTGTTGAAGATCTATTCCTGTGCTTTAAGTCAACTCATTTTTAAAACCTAAATAAATGTATTTAAAAAGGAAACTTTTGCGTTAGGAGGCCAAGGCAGGTGAATTGTTCGAGCCCAGGAGTTCAAGACCAGCCTGAACACATGGTGAAACTCCGTCTGTACAAAAAACAAAACAAAAAATGTCCGGCACGGTGGCATGCATCTATGGTTTCAGCTACTTGGGAAGTGAGGTAGGAGGATTGCTTTAGCCTGAGAGGTCGAGGCTGTCATGAGCCATGATTGTACCATTATACTCCACCCTGGGTGACAGAGAAAAGCCCTGCCTTAAATAAATGAATAAAACGAACTTTGTGATTAGTGGTTTTCAAAGTGTGGTCCCTGAGCCAGCAGCATCAGCATCACCATCACCTGAGAACATTAGAAATGCAGATTCTCAGGCACCACCCCAGACCTCCTGAATCAGAACCTCTGAGGAGTGGGTTCAGTGATCTGTGGTTTAACAAGCCCTCCCGGTGAGAATCGGTCTCATTTACTTCAAATAGAAGGTAATGGTAAAAATAAATGCATCTGCGTATCACCTGAAATCCTCTTATGGGCCCCAGGCTCGCACACCACACTTTCAGGCAGGAGCCCCACCCACAGAGGCTATGACAAGAATGCTCCTGCCCCTGGGGCTGTGCAGTGACAGCTCACACAGCTCCATGTGGCAGTTCTGAGTTTGTGAAGCACTGATGCAGTCCAACTACAGCCCTTCCTGCCCTTCACTGGACTGAGAAAATCCAGGCTCTGAGGAGGGCGAGACTTGCCCAAGATCACCCAGCAACATGGTCAGTCTCCTTTCCCAGGGTCCTCACAATGCCTGGCCTGTTTAAAGCCTGCCTCTATTCACTTCTGAGTGAAAACTCCAGCTCCAAAACAGAATATGGGGAGGGATACTATCTTGGGCAGCTTATGTTTATAGCTGCAGATATGTAGGGAAAAAAGTCCAAGAATACTGTTGAAGCAGTTATTTAGGAAGAGAAGGGGTTTGCTGGTTTGTGTTTTTAACTTTTCTGTATTTCATAACTTTTATCATAATAATCGTATTTAGTTACATAATCAAAATGTATTAAATATAATAAAAATCAACATGAAGCCTGATCCAGCCACAGCCTATCATTGGCAGAGTCAGGAAAACTTCCAGATAGAGCAGTCCCACACCTGCCCCAGGTCACACCCTGCACCTGGGCACATGCTAGGACCTATGTCTGGACACCCTCACCCTATAGTGGCCTCCACGTCCATATCCACCAGCACCACCTGTGGGCAAGACCCTCCTCTGCATCCAGCCCTGGGCACCCCCTAACCCAGAGGGCATCTCATGGTCTGAGAGTCTGCCTGTCTGTCTCTAAAGAGAGGAAATCTCCTTGGGACATGTGTTCCGCTTGACCATCACCCCTGGCCTGGTACAGAAAGGTGGACAGTGGGTATTTGGTGAATAAATGAATGAATGATTGGAATGAGTCCCCAAAATGGTGATTTCCTGAGGCCCTTCTCCAGTTGGCCTAGGCGGAACCAGTTCCACTTTTCACAGGAAAGCCAGGTGTGAGGATTGGGACAGGTATGTGTGAGGGGACAAGTGCTTGAAGGCTGGATGGACATGGGGCTTGTGGTGGGATGTGGGGTGGCAGTGCTGCTGTGGAAGCCTCAGGGAGGGCTCATCCCTGGAATCCCCCAGGGTATCCTGGTGCCCCCAGCTGCTGTGTGGTGTGAGAAGGCCTGGCTGGTGGGGACGCGCAGGGATTTGTTTGGATTGGCCACCTGGTCCAGTCCAGAGAGCTACGCCTCCAGCCCCTCAGGGCAAAACTCACTGGGCCTCGGTCTTAGAATCCAGAAGCCAGTTCATGCCCCTTCCTTGGTCTATGTGGGAAAGAGATGGGACCTAAGCTAGCTCTAGGGTCCTGGGTTATGGTAAGGGCCCTCCCTTATAGACTCAGTGACTTGGGCTGACCCAGCCCCTCACAGAGCCTCATCAGTAAAACCAGGGCTGGGCCAGGGCTCTCGACAACTCCCGGCTCTGACCTCTGGCTTTCTGCCCAGGTGTGCCTGGAGAGCCTGGTCTATACCCAGTGCTCTGCTACACCCCACAGCCTGGTCACAACCTCCCTGCCTCCAGAGTAGCCCTGGCCCAGGGAAGAAGCTGGTCTCTGCATCGAATGATAGGTAGAAAATGGAAGTGCGGACGATAGATCTGGAAAGGAGTCAAGGAGGAGGTGACTTCCCAATAATGTGGAGGGTTATTTTTTCCAGAATGGAACTTGACTGGTGCGGCAAATTTCAGGAGTTGGGAAGGGTGGCTCCCTCTGTGGGAGCTGGGGCGACTTGCCTGGGCCAAATGGTGGTAGGCTCTGGGTAGGGCAGGCAGAGCTGGGGTGCCCGGAGCCTGGGGTCCCTGTCCTTGCAGAGGACTGGAAAACAAAACAAGTGTCCCCTGCCCTCTGGCTGGGGGACATCCTCTACTTCCAAGCCCAGACACACACCAGCTGCCACAAGCACCTGAGGCTCTTCAGAGGACCAGTGGGCAGCCACATCCATGCTGGACCAGCCTGCTGGGCCCACCTGCACCCTGGTCAGAGCCCATGACTGAGGGGACTCTCTGGGGACAATGGGGGCAGTCTCATGCTGCCCTCTTACAGGTGGGTCAGTCCCTGGGATCTGGTGTTGGGCTGGGGTGGGCTGAGGCTGTTCTCTGCTGGGGTGCCTGGTGGACAGCAGGTGGAGCAACTTCTCCTTAGCTTTCCTGGACCCCAGGACACAGCTGAACACTGTGCTTTACCCTGGATGCCTTCAGATCTTCAGGGGACCCTGGGAAGGAAGAGGGGCTGCCCCTGCAGGGGGCCAGGACCCTGGCCCATGCTTGCTCCCTGCAGCAGTCACCTCCTCTCCAAATTGACATCACCTGATTCCTGAAGTCCTGGGCTACTGACCAGAGAGAGCCCAAACACCCTCACCAAGGCCTGTTCTTACATCAGAGCAGCTAGTACATGAGTTTGGAGCTGAAGGGCATGGAGCGAGAACACAGGGCTCTGTAAGAGTTCTCGGCTCCCTGCTGCAGTGAGCCCCGTAGAAGGCCCCCCAAAGATCTGCAGCTGCTGTAAGTCACTGGGAGGAAACTGCAGTAGACATGTGTTTCCCAGCCTGGTAGATGTAGAGAGGTGTCCAGGCCCCCAAGTGGAAGGCCCAGATGAGGCCTTGGATGTGGCAGTGCAGGAATTCTAGCCAGCTCTGGGGCCCTGGGAAAGTCATTTACTCTCTCAGAACCCCACTCCTGGTCACCATGTGGCTCTTGTGTGGATGTAAAGACCCTCAGGTCACTTATGTCCCATCAGTGGAAGCCTAGCATGGGTGGAGACCCCCGAGACTGAACTCAGTGGTGGGATCCAGCCCGCCCAGCTCTCCTACTTAGAGCCCAGAGCAAGCAGGGTGGGCTTCCTGGAGACACAGGTGCTCCTGTGGGCTGGGGAGCTTGAGCAGGGGTCCCTTTGGGGAGGTGGAAGAGGCTGCGGTCTGTGGAGGCCATAATGAGGCAGAGCTTGGGCAGAAAAGGCATGATGATCGGGGGATCTGAGACCCAACAGAGCCTGGACTGAGGACACGGTGCCACTCAGGCGGTGGAAACGGTGATTCTGGGATGCAGGTTTTGCATATTCTGGTTTATTCCTTGGCTCGCTGCCACAGAGGGATGGCAGTGCTCCACACACCGTGCCCAAGAGATGTCCCACTTTATCTTTCCAAATCAAGCTGAATGTTCTCAGCTGACAGGATATAATCAGTGCTGTGGGGACTCATTCCCCACAACCCGAAATGAAGTGAGGTGGAGACTGTGGAGCAGATCCGTGCTGACTGCATTCACCCTTCCTGACCTGCACTGCTGCTGGCTGGGGTTGTGTCTGAGCTGACAGAGGGCATTGATTTGGTGACCGGGGAGAGGGCAGTACTGGAGAAATGTCCCTCACCTCCCTCAGCTCCTCCTGTCCACCCAACACTTGGTCACCAATGTCCCTGACTTCCAGGCCCCAGTCACCACTAATAGGGTGCTGCATGGGAACAAAGTGTAGGCCCAGAACCTGGAGTTCAGGTCACTCCTCCTTCCAGTCGAAGCCTCTGTCCCTCCCAGGTGATTCCAGCCTCATTCCTCCATGGGCCAAATATCCTAAACAAAGGCCTGGACAGGGGGTCTTTACCCAAGTGCCCAAAAACACAAGCAGAAAGCTCTGCATGCCCCCGTGGCCTGCCAGAGGTAAGAGCCTGCCCGTCAAAATGCACAGTCCTGGTTCTTGCAGGAAGGTGAGGAGCGGAAGAAGAAAAAATCCATCTCATTCTTTTAGCAGGAACCTAAACTTGGGAAAGCCAGACCCAGTATATTTCTCAATCCGGATACTTTTATAACTGGTTACAGCAGGGTCTCATGCACAACTGTTTTCCAACATCTTTCAACTGGCCATATGACACCATGTAATTTATTTTTTTCTTTTTCTTTTTTAAGGCCGGGGGAGTGGCTCACACCTGTAATCTCAACACTTTCAGAGGCTGAGGCAGGAAGACTGCTTGAGGCCAGGAGTTCAAGACCAGCCTGGGCAACATAGCAAGACCCCATATGTAACAGAAAAACCCTGTCTCAAAAAAAATTTTTGTAGTACAGTGGCATGATCACAGCTCATCGTAGCTTTCAACTCCCAGGCTCAAGCGATACTCCCACCTCAGCAGCTGGGACTCTCAGAGCGCACCACCACATCTGGCTGATGTTTTAATTTTTGGTAGAGGTGCAGTCTCACAATGTTGCCCAGGCTGGTCTTGAATTCCTGGCCTCAAGAGATCCTCCCAATGTGACCTCACAATGCCCTGGGGTTACAGGTATGAGCCACCATGCAGCCCATGCAAAATCTAACTGTTCTCCAGGTGCTTCTTTTCGACCTCCTAGGCTAGACTGTCATTGGCAAATACTAGTTTATTATTTTCCCACATTTATGTTAACGAATTTCCCATGTTTTATTTGTCTAGACTAGGGTTTCTCAGCAGCAGCACTATTGATGTTTTGGGCTGGATAATTCTTTGTTTGGAGTTGTTTGTGCCTCGCAGTATGTTTAGCAACATCCCCAGCCTCCGCCTGCCACATGCCAGTAGCACTCCTCAGTGTGACAGCCAAAATGATTCCAGATATTGTCAAATATCTCCAGGGAGGCAAAATCGCCTCCAGTTGAGAACTGCTAACCTAAAAACCTCTGGAACAATGTTAGATCATGGAAATGATAGCACATACTGCTCCTGAGCTTAATGGGAATACCTCTAGCATCAAAGTATAGTAGTACCTGTATACTACTGTCTGGGCTGTTATTAGTACACTGTAGTAGTCCATTCTCACGCTGCTATGAAGAAATACCCCAAACTGGGTAATTTATAAAGAAAAAATGTTTAAGTTGACTCAAGTTCTGCGTGGATGGGGAGGCCTCAGGAAACTTACAATTATGGCAGAAGACACCTCTTCACAGGGCAGCAGGAGAGAGGAGAGCCAAGCAAAGGGGAAAACCTGTTATAAAACCATCAGATCTCGTGAGAACTCACTCACTCTCATAAGAACAGCATGAGAGAAAGTATCCCCGTGATTCAATTATCCCCACCTGGTCCCACCCTTGACCTGTGGGGATTATTGCAATTCAAGGTGAGATCTGGATGGGAACACAGAGTCAAACCACATCATATCCTTTATATTAGCATACTGTATCAAAATATAATTTTCTTTCTTCATTTTTTTTTCCTTTGAGACAGAGCCTCACTCCGGCTCTGGCTGCAGTGCAGTAGTATGACCTCAGCTCATGGTAACCTCTGCCTCCTGGGTTCAAGCAATTCTTGTGCCTTAGCCTCCCAAGTAGCTAGAACTACAGGTGTGTGCCACCACACCCAGCTAATTTTGATTGTTTTTTTTTTTTTTGAGTACACATGGGGTTCAACATGTTGGCCAGGCTGGTGTCAAACTCCTGGCCTCAAGTGATTCTTCCACTTCGGCCTCCTGAGGTGCTGGGATTACAGGCATGGGCCACTGCACCCAGCCTGAAGTATAATTTTCACAATATGAAAAGCTTGACTTTCACACAAATAATGAAGGAATATGTATAAGATATTTTCTTTAATTTACAAGGGAGTCAGCAACACGGTGAAGCTAGTTTGAGGAGTGTTTTGAGAGACAGTGTCTGCAGTGCTCCAGGAAGGGCATTCTGAAATGCATTCTGAAATAGAGACAAAACTTGTTAATATCCTAAAGGGAGGTTGAACGTGGTGGCTCATGCTTGTAATCCCAGTACTTTGGGAGGTCGAGGTGGGAGGATCACTTGAGGTCAGGAGTTCAAGACCAGACTAGCCAACATGGTGAAACCCCGTCTCTACTAAAAATACAAAAATTAGCCAGGTGTGGTAGTGGGTGCCTGTAGTCCCAGCTACTCAAGAGGCTGAGGCAGTAGAATCTCTTGAACATGGAAGGCAGAGGCTGCAGTGAGCCGAGATCATGTCACTGCATTGCACCCTGGGTGACAGAGCAAGATTCTAACTCAAAAAAAAAAAAAAAAATCATATTGGGAAATAAAACTGTCCTCTTTGGGAGTTATCTTTCCTACTGGACAGAAATCTGTAAGTTAACTTATATACATATTCTCCAGTATATTCATAACATATTCTCTAGTATATTTCCCTACACCAGTGGTTTTCAAAGCACGGTCTCAAATTGGAAGCATCAGCATCACCTGGGAACATAGACATGCAATGCTCAGGCCCCACCTCCATCCTACTGAGTTAGAAACTCTGGTGTGGGGCCCAGCAGCCGGTTTCACAAGCCCTGCAAGTGATTATGATGCACTCTAATGTGTCAGGATCACTGCTCTAAATAGTCAAATAATCTTTAATTATAAAATAAGTATCTATGAAAAATGCTACAGTATGACATTAAAAGGGCACACCACCCACCATTAACTTTATTTTTGAATTTAAATATTTTGTCTGTCTGATGTTAAATTTGCTGTTTTGTTTTTCAAATACTCTTAAGACAGTTTTCATCTGTTCCTAATTTTCTCTTTTTAAATAAAAAGTGGTTTTCCAAATCTATCCATTTTTCTCTTCTTTAAGCTATTGATAGGATGAAACTAAAGTTGAGCCATTTTTTCTGTCTTTTTTTGCTTTTTTTGTTTTTTTTTTTTTCATATGGAGTCTCACTCTGTCGCCCAGGCTGGAATGTAGTGGTGAGATCTTGGCTCACTGCAACCTCCACCTCCCAGGTTCAAGTGATTCTTGTGCTGCAGTCTCCCAAGCAGCTGGAATTTACAGGCACCTTGCAGTATGCCCTGCTTTTTTTTGTTTTTGTTTTTTTTAGTAGAGAGAGATTTTGCAATTTTGGCCAGGCTGGTCTCCAATTCCTGACCTCAGGTGATTTGCCTGCCTTGGCCTCCCAAAGTGCTAGGATTACAGGCATAAGTCACTGCGGCCAGCTTTTTTTTTTTTTTTTTTTTTTTTTTTTTTTGAGATAGTCTCACTCTGTTGCTCAGGCTGGATGGAGTACAGTGGTGCCATCACATGGCTCACTGCAGCCTCCACCTCCCAGGCTCAAGACATCCTCTGACCTCAGCCTCTTAGGTAGCTGCGACGACACGTGTGCACAAGCACAAGTGGCTAATTTTTTGTAGTGACTGGGGTCTCCTTATGTTGCCAACCAGGTCCAGAACTCCTGGGCTCAAGTGATCCACCAGTCTTGGCCTCCCAAAGTGCTGTGATTACAGGTCTTATGTTCTTAAAATTTTTCTTCTATGTGGTATAGGATGGTTTAGTAACTTAACATACTGTTGTTTTCAAGGGGCTAGTGCTTATGATTTGTAAAAGAACTCTTCAGAAATGAGCTCAATTTTACCATGAATTGGGACACTTTCCATTTCTTTCTATTCTATAGAGCAGTTTACTTGTCATGAGCTCTGTCTTTTGAAAACCTGAAAGCCTGAAACAATAAAACCAGCTGCACCTGGTGCATGAGATAGGCATGGAATTGAGGACAGAGCTCAAACTACGGTCAGCCCTCTGTATCCTCGGGTTCGGGATCGCTGGATTTTACCAACTGTTCATCAAAAATATTTGGAAAAAGTAAAATAATAAAAAACAAACATTTATAAATACTTCATAAGAGGTATTTACAAAGCATTTATGTTGCATTAGGTATTATAGTAATCTAGAGATGATTTAAAATCTACAGACGGATGTGTATAGGTTATTTGCAAATACTATGCCATATTATCTCAGGGACTTGAGCATCGGTGAATTTTGGTATCTCTGGGGTCTTCAAACCAATATTCTGAGGTTACTAAGGAAGACTCTATTCAATTTCTTCTCTGGCTATTAGTTTATTCTCTAATATATTTTTGTTGTTGTTTTGTCTTGTTTTTGCCTCTTCAAGTCAATGTCGGAAACTTAGTTGTTCTAGACTACCCATTAGCTCAAAGCTACCAGTAAGCAGACTACCACTGCAATCTAAGCAACCGATTTTTTTCCCCATCAGATTGGGAATAATTAAGAATCTATTGATGTTGAAGCTTTAAGGAGTTTTCCTGAGCATGTTAATTATGACAGCCTTTTTTGTTAGGCACCTAGACGACTCATCAAAATGAAATAAAATACCCACGCACTTGAAGAAGTTATCTGGTTATTTCCTTATCTGGGTGCCGGTTATGTGAGGTCTACAGTTGATGAAAACTTATTAAGCTTTATATTTATAATGGGTACAATGTTCTGTATGTGTAGTAGATTTCAATAGTTTTTAAAATGTCTTTTGCCACAGCCCTCAGCTGTGTATAATGTTAATCGCTTAACAGTGGAAAACATGGCAATGACCTGAATCCCCCTGGCTCCCGCTTAACAAATGAAATAACTCCCACTGTCAGTTAAACTGGCGGTGGGCGCTGGTTTTTCCCAGGGAAGGATTCTGGGAGACGAGGAGGAGACGCCAGTTTTTCGCCCCTGCACCTCCAGTGGGCTGCGGTCTGCTCTCAACCGCCCTGGAACAGCCTCTGCCCTCCCAGAGTCCGTTAGTCCAAGTCACGTGATCGTCCAATCAGCTGATCCCGCCCGACTGGAAAAAGAAATTCCCGGGCCCTGGCTTCCTAGCGCGCTGATGAGGCACCAGGGGTGAAGCAAGGCATGGGCTGCTGGAGCGGGAATTCGGGGGCGCCAGTGCCTCCGGAAACGGGGCGAGGTTGTCTGTCCTGGCCTCTCCGGGAATACAGTGTGTGCGAGCGTGGGGGCTGTGGGTCTGGTAGAGAAAAGTCCACCGCCATCCCGCTCCCCAGACAGGGGCGGGGGTGGGGGGCAGGTAAGACCGAGCAGGCCGGCCAGCTCAGAGTCCCTGCGCTTCCCTGGCGGGAGGAAGGGCCCCAGTCTCCCGGGGCAGGAAGCGGGGCTTGTCTGGAGCTGGGAGTCCTTTCAGGTCTTCCCCAGCCCCAAGAGGACCTCCCAAGGACACCGTCTTCCCCAGCCCTCCTGTGGGACTTGGACACTTGCTTAGAATCAGTCTCACTCCGCCGGGCGCGGTGGCTCAAGCCTGTAATCCCAGCACTTTGGGAGGCGGAGACGGGTGGATCACGAGGTCAGGAGATCGAGACCATCCTGGCTAACACGGTGAAACCCCATCTCTACTAAAAAATACAAAAAACTAGCCGGGCGAGGTGGCAGGCGCCTGTAGTCCCAGCTACTCGGGAGGCTGAGGCAGGAGAATGGCGTGAACCCGGGAGGCGGAGCTTGCAGTGAGCTGAGATCCGGCCACTGCACTCCAGCTTGGGCGACAGAGCAAGACTCCGTCTCAAAAAAAAAAAAAAAAAAAAAAAAAAAAAAAAAAAAAAAATCAGTCTCACTCTTCCACAGTGTTAGGAAGCCCCTCCACTCTCTCCAGAGCCCGAAAGTAGTAGTTTTGGGGTTGAGACTTACAATCCATCCATCCGTGCATTCTAAGCACCTAGTCCATACCATGAAGTGTGCTAGGCACTGGGAGGACTTGAGCTGCGACGGAAAGGGAAATCGGAGGCTTGAATTGGCAGTCATAGTTAAGGTTCCAGGGGCAGAGACCTAACTGCGCCTTGTGTGTAGTGCTAAGGGGGCTCCATGAGGATGCCATCAACTTTAAAGGTGGATGGTAGGAGCTGGCTGGCTGAAGTACAGTTTGTGTACCAGGGGTTGGGAGGCAAGGGTGGGAGGTGTGTGTCTTCAGACAGGAAACAGCATGTGCAGAGAATTCAGGTGAGAGAGAGCATGGCTCCCCAGGAATGAATGCATTTGCCATAGCTGGGAGAGTATCATCTGGAGGTTAGGGAAAGATGAGGCTGCATAAGTAAAGACCAAATCTTCCTGGCTCTTGGATCACCACAATCAAGGTAATGAACATCTCCACTGGCCACCAAAATTTCCTTGTGTGAGGGGCTATTTTAGGAAGTAGGATCAAGAAGGGCCGGCCTGGCCGGGTGCAGTGGCTCACGCCTGTAATCCCAGCACTTTGGGAGGCTGAGGTGTGTGGATGACCTGAGGTCAGGAGTTCGAGATCAGCATGGCCAACATGGTGAATCCCTGTCTCTACTAAAAATACAAAAAAGCCGGGCGTGATGGTGTGTGCCTGTAGTCCCAGCTACTTGGGAGGCTGAGGCAGGAGAATTGCTTGAACCCGGGAGGCGGATGTTGCAGTGAGTCAAGATTGTGCCATTGCACTCCAGCATGGGAAACAGAGCGGGACTCTATCTTAAAAAAAAAAATGGGGGGGGGGCTGGTCTGATGAGGGGTCACTTGAGCAGAGAGTGGAATGAAATAAAGGATAGCAAGCCACACAGAGTACAGCGGCATGGCAGCGGGAGCAAGGCTGGTGTCCCTGAGCAGCAGCAGGGAAACTGGAGTGGCTGCACTTGTGTGGGTATGGGGAAGAGGGGAGAGAGGTCACTCATCTGTGTGAGGCCCAGGACTTTGTTTTACCCCCTGTACCTCCAGCGCTTTCAGTGGGAGCGAGCACAGAGAAGGCGCTCGATTGATGTTTGCTGAGCAGACAAGTTCCTGGAGTAGACCTCAGAGCAGGGTTTGGTGGCAGGGTGGGTCAGGGAGAGAGTTCACTCAACACCCTGGTGATAGGGAAGAAGAAGTGGCCAGAGGATGTCCATCTATGATGGGGACCAGGGGTCCCTGCTGATCAGCAGTGTGGGAGACACGGATCCTGGTCACACCTCAGCCTTCCCTCCAGCCTGATTACCTGCCTCCCTCCCTTGCAGAGGTTCTGGTTCTGTGGTGATCTGGACTGTCCCAGCTGGGTCCTGGCAGAGATCAGCACGCTGGCCAAGATGGTTGAGTGCACAGGGTCTAGTCTGGGTGGAGGAGGGGCGTTGGGTTGGGGATTGTGGGTGTAGATGATGGTGAGGTTTCTCTAAGGTTAGGGCCTCAGTGCTCTCAGCCTGTGCTACCATGCGTTGTGACCTTGATCAGTGGCTGGCCTGCTCTGAGCCAGTCCCCAGGAAGGAGGGGTGAGGTTCGCCAGCCTGGCTGATGTAAGGACTTCCCTTCCAGTCCTCTGTGAAGTTGCAGCTGCTCTGCAGCCAGGTACTAAAGAGCTGCTGGGACAGGGGAATGATGTGAGTACAAGACCCAGCACCCCATTGTCCCATGACCTTATGACCCCCAGTGCCCTGAAGCTCTGCACTAGGCCTGGGGAGATGGGTGACCCAGCCTCGAAACCTCTCTGGGCACCTCCCATACTTCTTTCCAGCCTGTCTGTTCCTTATTGCAGGATCCAGGCTAGGGGTGAGGGGCTAGTGAATAGGGTACTGGCACCCTCTGAAGGTCTCCTTTCCCTATAGTATGAGAAGATCCTGAAGCTCACGGCTGACACCAAGTTTGGTGAGTACCCCGCTGAGTCCACAGGCCCCAGGCAACCCTGGGACATCAGCCTGGTGCCTGGTACAGAGGGGCCCCACCAACCCTCCCTGCAGCATCCTTAACTTACCATCCCTAGTGGAGGAGCATGAGGGAAAGAAAGACATTGACAGTCCCACCTTCCTGTTCTCTGCCAGCTCCTGGTGGAGCAGTAGCAGTGCCTGTGGCTTCAGGGGGTCTGGAGGCTTTGAGCTGAAGTTAATAGGGCAACTGGGAGGTGGCTGGGGCCACAGTGACACCCCTTGTCCCACTCACAGGTCCATCAGATTCAGGCGACGTGAAGGCCACAGTGGCAGTGCTGAGTTTCATCCTCTCCAGTGCAGCCAAGCACAGTGTCGATGGCGGATCCTTGTCCAGTGAACTGCAGCAGCTGGGGCTGTCCCAAGGTATGGGTTGTGGGTGGGCAGCTGGGCAGCCTGTGTGGGCCAAGGGCTGCTGCCAAGGCCCCGTGACCCTGAGGTGTACTCTGCCTCATCTGGGCCAGGATCCCAAGCCAAGCCCCCACCTGCTACCTCCAGAGCTACTCCGTTCTATCCCCAGAGCATGCAGCCGGCCTGTGCTGCTGTTATGAGGAGAAGCAAAGCCCCTTGCAGAAGCACTTGTGGGTCTGCAGCCTACGCAGCAAGTATGAGGCCAGCCAGGGTCCAGGCTCCTTCTAGAAGGTGCATGCAGCACACAAGTGCATGGAGAGTCCAAGGAGACAACTTAACCATGGTCACATACCAAGCAGCTGCAGAGCTGGGACCTGGCCCTGGCTCTCCCTGACTCCGCGGGCTGTGTGATGTGTACATACAGGATCAGACCTTGCCCTTTCCTCCTGGCTGACCCTTCCCTAGTCCCCTGTGCCCCATGTGTGAGCAACCAGCTCTCTCTTATTCCTCCCTCTCCGAAGTGTGGTCCCTGGGAGCACGAGTAGCAGAAGGGGCAGCAGAGATTGTGGACCCCTCAGCTGCACCTAAGACCACCATAGCTATGTGGTCTAGCTATGTGTGCTGGAGGAGGCTTTTGGCTACCATTTCCCCCTCTGTAAATGAGACTGATACCTATGGCATGGGTGGCGGGAGGCCAGTGTGAGTGCCAAGCACTTGGAGCAGGGCCCTGAGTAAACATGGACTTGGAAACAGGTGTTCCTTGACTTTATGCACCTTGGGAATGGGAGTGGGGCTGTCTGTGTGGGTTGACAAGTCATTGCTTTCCCCCACTCCACCTCTTTCCCAGCCCCGCAAGTCCAGTCCTTGGGGGTCCAGGAGGGAAGAAGCCCCTGGCTGTGTGACTTCAGGCTGGTGCCTGACCCTCTCTGGCTCTGAGTTCCTGGGAATGTCAGCACCCAAGGCATGCCCTCAAGTTTAGCACCTTGACAAGAAAGGCAGGGACACTGGGATCAGGCCCACCCCTTTGGTCCCAAACCCCTTGGCCCCAGCTGGAGGATGAGGAGATGCTGGGCTTGGGTGGGGGAATCAGGGGTGTAAAGGGGTCTGTTCCCCCCTCAGCTTGGTTCAAAGACTCAAGGCATCAGTGGGTGAGCCTGCCCCTCAGGAAGCGGCCCGGGCCCAGCCAGACACTCACCAGAATGAGGGCAACTCTGACAAGCAGGAGGCCCAGGATGAGAAGAGCCACGGCATAGCTGGAGATGAAGGTGTCCAGCGGGCTGGAGGCTTTAGGGCCAGGATTGCCTAGAGCAGAGCGAGAAGGCTATGACCAGGTGGGGTCCTGCCTCCCAGACTTCTGAGAAGGCAGAATCTGGGCCCAGAAGGTGCTGTGGTACCAGAGATCTGGGGCTAGGAGCATGTTGGAGGACTCCATGAGTGGGGGAGGCAGGCTTCAGATCAGGGCATGTGGAGTAGGCAGATGGACAGAGGGAGAGGGCCTGCAGAGGGAAGGAGGTACTGACCAAGGTCTGGGATGACGGGTGTGCAGACCCTGGTGCAAACAGTCGCAGGAAGCTTTTACTCCTGGCGGGAGGCAAAGAGGGAGCAGGCCTGTCGCATGGTGAGAGAGGAAGAAAAAGAGAGGAGGCATCAGTCTCTTTTAAACAACCAGCTCTCCTGTGAACTGATAGAAAACTCACTCATTGAATCACTTGAACCTGGGAGATGGAGGTTGCAGTGAGCTGAGATCGCACCACTGCACTCCAGCCTGGGCTGTGAGTGAACTCTGTCTCAAAAAAAAGAAAATAAAAAACAAAAGAAGAAAACTCACTCATTACCATGGGGAGGGCACTAAGCCATTCAAGAGGGAACCACACCATGACCCAAACACCTCACACTATAGGCCCCACCTCCAGCATTGGGGATCACATTTCAACACGAGACGTGGATGGGACAAGTATCCAAACTATGTCAGAGGCCTCCCCCTCCCTCTCATCAGAGTCTTCTGTCCTCAGTTCAGGTGCATGCTGGCCTCCATGCCTGGCTTCCTAGGAAATCATCTTGGCCCCAAGGGGTCAGTCTGGGTGCAGGCCTGGGTAGAGGTCCAGAAGCAGACTCTGCACCCCCGGAGCTCATACCTCCTGTGCACCATGGCAGCCAAAATGCACCAGCATGGCCAGGAGTGCTTGCTTGTCCCTGTAATCCCAGTGTTTTGGGAGGCTGAGGTAGAAAGCTCTTGAGACCAGCCTGGGCAACATAGCCAGACGCTGTCTACAAAAAATAAAATTAGGCATGGTGGCATGCGCCTGTGGTCCCAGCTACTCAGGAGGCTGAGGTGGGAAGATCACATGAACCCAGGAGGTCAAGGCTGCAGTGAGCTATGATTGCACCACCGCACTCCAGCCTGGGCAACGGAGCAAGACCTTGTCTCTAAAACAGGAAACAAAGTGCACCAGTGTGTGGATACCAGCTTCTCCTGGTGTGTGGACCTGACCGTACTTGGCCCCATTGGTGAGTAAGAGGCTGCCTGCTGTCTTCCAGAATATTCTCACCACTACACCTGTGACCCTCCTGCATGCTCTGGCGGGCTTTGTGAGCGGGCCTGTCACCTACCTCTCTGGCTGCCCTAAGGCCCAGCTCAAACCTTCCCTGCCGCGAGAACCTTGTTCTGAGAGTCTTTCCCCCGCCCACAGGCCCCCTCATTTCAGAGCTTTTGGTGGGGTGAGTACAAGGATCGACTCTCTGCTACCAGCCTGGGAGGAACTGTCCCCAGGGTTGGGTTTCTGGATGGCATATGAAGGTCTAGACCAGGACCCAGATGCCTATAACCTGAAGGGCAGGCTTTCGGTTGCCCCAGCTTCACAGAGCCCCTCATCCAACCTGACCTTCCGGGACAGGCCTGACCCCTGCGTCCTTTGGTCTTGGTCCCTACTGGGAATTCTGGTTACCCTGGCTTACCTACTTTGACTCCAGAGGTAATGCTGACATCCCCCATGAGACACAGTGACAGATTGCTTACCTGGCTCAGTCACCATGGCCAGGCAGAGCTCAGGTACTAACCTTGTTCAACCTCTGCCTGCTGGGTTCAAGTGATTCTCCTGCCTCAGCCTTCCGAGTAGCTGGGACTACAGGTGCATGCCACCATGCCCAGCTAATTTTTTGTAGTTTTAGTAGAGATGGGGTTTCACTGTGTTAGCTAGGATGGTCTTGATCTCCTGACCTCGTGATCCACCCACCTTAGCCTTTCAAAGTGTTGAGATTACAGGCCTGAGCCACTGCACCCAGCCTCCCTAACAGCTCTGGAAAGGAGCTAAGGAAGAGGTGTCGTCCCAAGGGCATGGAGGGTTTTTCCAGAATGGAACTTGACTGGTGCGGGCAAGCATTAGGAGGTGGGGAGGGTGGCTCTCTCTGTGGGAGCTGGGGTGACTTGCCTGGGCCAGTGGTAGGCTCTGGGTAGGGCAGGCAGAGCTGGGGTGCCCGGAGCCTGGGGTCCCTGTCCTTGCAGAGGACTGGAATGCAAAACAAGTGTCCCCTGCCCTCTGGCTGGGGGACATCCTCTACATCCAAGCCCAGACACACACCAGCTGCCACAAGCACCTGAGGCTCTTCAGAGGACCAATGTACAGTCACACCCACTCTGGGCCAGCCTGCTGGGCTCACCTGCACCCTGGTCAGGGCCCATGACTGAGGGGACTCTCTGGGGACAATCGGGGCAGTCTCATGCTGCCCTCTTATAGGTGGGTCAGTCCCTGGGATCTGGTGTTGGGCTGGGGTGAGCTGAGGCTGTTCTCTGCTGGGGTGCCTGGTGGACAGCAGGTGGAGGAACTTCTCCTTGGCTTTCCTGGACCCCAGGACACAGCTGAACACTGTGCTTTACCCTGGATGCCTTCGGATTCTCAGGGGACCCTGGGAAGGAAGAGGCCAGGGCCCTGGGCCATGCTTGCTCCCCCAAGTCCCTCCAGCAGCCACCTCCTCTCCAGATCAACATCACCTGATTCCTGAAGGCCTGGACTACTGACCAGAGCCCCAACACCCTCACCAAGGCCTGTTCTTACATCAGACTATCTAGCATATGAGTTTGGAGCTGAACGGGGTAGAGAGAGAACGCAGGGCTCTGTACAAGTCCTCAGCTCCCTGCTGCGGTGGGCCCCATAGAAGGCCCCCCAGAAATCTGCAACTGCTGTTAAGTCACTGGGAGGAAGCTGCAGCAGACATGTGTTTCCCAGCCTGGTACACGCAGAGGGGTGTCCGGGCCCCCAAGTGGGAGGCCCAAATGTGACATTGGATGTGGCAGTGCAGGAATTCTAGCCAGCTCTGGGGCCTTGGGCAAGTCATTTAACCTCTTGGAACCCCACTCCTGGTCACCATAGGGCTCTTATGTGGATGTAATGAATGCCCCAGGCCATGTATGTTCCATCAGTGGAAGCCTAGCGTGGGTGGAGACCCCCAAGACTGAACTCAGTGGTGGGATCCAGCCTGCCCAGCTCTCCTACATAGAGCCCAGAGCCAACAGGGTGGGCTTCCTGGAGACGCAGGCACTCCTGCGGGCTGGGGAGCATGAGCAGGGGTCCCTTTGGGGAGGTGGAAGAGGCTGCGGTCAGTGGAGGCCATAATGAGGCAGAACGGGCATGATCGGGGGATCTGAGACCCAACAGAGACTGGACTGAGGACACTGTGGCCACCTACAGGACATTGTGCCACTCAGGTAGTGGAATCTTAGCTACGGCTGGGCCCCCAGTCCTGAGTGAGGCCTCGCCAGTCTTGGAAACTGTGCTTCCACAAGTTCTACAAGGTGGCTTCATGTAAGGGCACATCTGGGCACTTTTTTTTTTTTTTTTTTTTTTGACAGGGTTTTGCTCTGTCATCCAGGCTGGAATGCAGTGGCACGATCATAGCTTACTGCAGCTTCAAGTTCCTGGGCTCAAGTGATCCTCCCACCTCAGCCTCACAAAGTGCTGGAATTATAGGCCTGAGCTACGGAGCCT
The DNA here is from genome assembly GCF_007565055.1 of Rhinopithecus roxellana. Classification (NCBI taxonomy): domain Eukaryota; kingdom Metazoa; phylum Chordata; class Mammalia; order Primates; family Cercopithecidae; genus Rhinopithecus; species Rhinopithecus roxellana. The sequence continues at coordinate 79,656,698 of NC_044553.1, read as the reverse complement.
GGTCTTAAATCTTAATAAATATCTGATTCTGGTCTGCTTCCCTGGCTGACACACATGCTGGCATCTTGCGCCTAGACAGATGTGTTTCTGGACTTGGTTCCATTTGTTCTGATGGGCTCCTCTCTCTCAATGACTGCACATTAGAGTATGTGGCTATTCTTACACATTTCTGTATAGAACTCAGGGTTAGTATATTAATGTTAAAGTTCTACTGGTTTTCGAGGCTGGGTGGAATGTTTGGGCTAATTACGTTGTGGGCATGTTGACAATACAGGCTTTCCCTCCAGGAACGGTGATTCTGGGACGCAGGTTTTGCACATTCTGGTTTATTGCTGGGCTCGCTGCCACAGAGGGATGGCACTGCTCCACACGCCATGCCCAAGAGGTGTCCCACCTTATCTTTCTAAATCAAGCTGAATGTTATCAGCTGACAGGATATCATCAGTGCTGCGGGGACTCACTCCCCACAACCCGAGATGAAGTGAGGCGGAGACTGTGGAGCAGATCCGTGCTGTGTGCATTCGCCCTTCCTGACCCACACTGATGCTGGCCGGTGCGCTGTGTCTGAGCTGTCAGAGGGCACTGATTTGGGGACAGGGCGGGGGGCAGTGCTGAAGAAATGCCCCCTCACCTCCCTTAGCTCTTCCTGTCCAGTCAACACTTGGCCACCAAGGCCCCTGAATTCCAGGCCCCAGTCACCACTAACAGGGTGCTGCATGGGAACAAAGTGTAGGCCCAAAACCTGGAGTTCAGGTCACTCCTCCTTCCAGTCGAAGCCTCTGCCCCTCCCAGGTGATTCCAGCCTCATTCCTCCATGGGCCAAATATCCTAAACAAAGGCCTGGTCTTTACCCAAGTGCCCAAAAACACAAGCAGAAAGGCTCTGCACGCCCCCGTGGCCTGCCAGAGGTAAAAGCCTGCCCGTCAAAATGCACAATCCTGGTTCTTGCAGGGAGGTGAGGAGCGGAGAAAGAAAAGGTCCATCTCATTCTTTCAGCAGGAACCTAAACTTGAGAAAGCCAGATGCAGTACATTTCTTAATCCTGATACTTTTATAACTGGTTACAGCAGGGTCACATGCACAACTGTTTTCCAACATCTTTCAATGGTCCACATAACATCCTGTACCTTCTTTATTTTTATTTTGTAAAGCCAGGGTCAGTGGCTTATGCCTGTAATCTCAACACTTTCGGGGGCTGAGGCAGGAAGACTACTTGAGGCCGGGAGTTTGGGACCAGCCCAGGCAACATAGCAAGACCCGGTATACAACAGAAAAAGTCCCTGTCTCAAAAAATATCTTTTCCAAGTGCAGTGCCATGATCACAGCTCACCGTAGCCTCCAACTCCCACGCTCAAGTGATACTCCCACCTCAGCAGCTGGGACTCTCAGAGCGCACCACCACATCTGGCTGATGTTTTAATTTTTGGTAGAGATTCAGTTTCACTATGCTTCCCAGGCTGGTCTTGAACTCCCGGCCTCAAGAGATCCTCCCAGTGTGACCTCACAATGCACTGAGGTTACAGGCATGAGCCACCATGCAGCCCCTGTAAAACCTGTTCTTCAGGTGCTTCTTTTGGACCTCCTAGCTAGACTGTCATTGGCAAATACTAGTTTATTATTTTCCCACATTTATATTAATGGATTTCCCATGTTTTATTTATCTAGACTAGGGTTTCTCAGCAGCAGCACTATTTATATTTTGGGCTGGATAATTCTTTGTTATGGAGCTGCTTGTGCCTCGCATTATATTTAGCAGCATCCCCAGCCTCCGCCTGCCACATGCCAGTAGCACTCCTCAGTGTGACAGTCAAAATGATTTCAGATAGTGTCAAATATCCCCAGGGAGGCAAAATCACCTCCAGTTGAGAACTGTTGACCTAAAAAGCTCTGGAACAATGTTAGATCATGGTAATGATAGCACATACTGCTCCTGATCTTTTTTTTTTTTTTTTTTTTTTTTGAGACGGAGTCTCACTCTGTCGCCCAGGCTGGAGTGCAGTGGCGCGATCTCGGCTCACTGCAAGCTCTGCCTCCCAGGTTCACACCATTCTCCTGCCTCAGCCTCCGAGTAGCCGGGACTACAGGTGCTCACCACCACGCCCGGCTAATTTTTTGTATTTTTTAGTAGAGACAGTTTCACCGTGTTAGCCAGGATGGTCTCAATCTTCTGACCTCGTGACCCGCCCGCCTCAGCCTCCCAAAGTGCTGGGATTACAGGCATAAGCCACCACACCTGGCCTGCTCCTGACCTGAATGGGAATACCTCTAACATCAAAGTATAGTAGTACTTGTATACTACTGTCTGGGCTGTGATTAGTACACTGTATTAGTCTATTGCAGGAAGTCAGGGACCCCGAATAGAGGGACTAGCTGATGCCGCAGCAGAAGAATATAAATTGTGAAGATTTCATGGACATTTATTAGTTCCCCAAATTAATACTTTTATAATTTCTTACACCTGTCTTTACTGCAATCTCTGAACATAAATGTGAAGTGAAGATTTCATGGACACTTATCACTTTCCCAGTCAATACCCTTGTGATTTCCTATGCCCGTCTTTACTTTAATCTCTTAATCCCGTCATCTTCTTTGTAAACTGAGGATGTATGTCATCTCAGGACCCTGTGATGATTGCATTAACTGCACAAATTGTTTGTAGAGCATGTGTGTTTGAACAATATGAAGTCTGGGCACCTTGAAAAAAGAACAGGATAACAGCAGTCTTCAGGGAACAAGAGAGGTAAGACTTCTGGTCACCAGTGAGCGAGGTGAAACAGAGCCATATTTCTCTTCTTTCAAAAGCAAATAGGAGAAATATCGCTGAATTCTTTTTCTCAGCAAGGAACATCCCTGAGAAAGAGAATGAGCCCTGAGGGTAGGTCTATAGACGGCCCCCTTAAGGCAACCGCCTTTTACGGTCAAAGCGAAGGGATGAAATAAGCCCTGTCTCCTGTAATGCTCCCCGGCTTATTAGGACTGAGGAAATTCCCACCTAATAAATTTTGGTTAGACAGGTTGTCTACTCTCAAACCCTGTTTTCTGATAAGATGTTATCAATGACAATGTGTGCCTGAAACTTCATTAGCAATTTAAATTTCACCCCATCCTGTGGTCCTGTGATCTCACCCTGCCTCCACTTGCTTTGTGATATTTTATTACCTTGTGAAGTATGTGATCTCTGTGACCCACACCCTAATCATGCACTCCCTCCCCTTTTGAAAATCGCTAATAAAAACTTGCTAGTTTTACGGCTCGGGGAACATCACAGAACCTGCCGACATGTGATGTCTCCCCTGGACACCCAACTTTAAATTTCTCTCTCTTGTGGTCTTTCCCTTTATTTCTCAAACCAGCTGAGATGCCTAGGAAATAGAAAAGAACTCACGTTAACCATCGGGAGCGGGTTCTCCTGACATTAGTCCATTCTCATGCTGCTATGAAGAAATACCCAAGACTGGGTAATTTATAAAGAAAAGAGGTTTAAGTTGACTCACAGTTCTGCATGGCTGGGGGGGGGCCTCAGGAAACTTACAATTATGGCAGAAGACACCTCTTCACAGGGCAACAGGAGAGAGAAGGAGAGCCAAGCAAAGGGGAAAGCCCGTAATTAAAACCATTAAATCTCATGAGAATTCACTCACTATCACGAGAACAGCCCCCATGATTCAATTATCTCCACCTGGTCCCACTCTTGACATGTGGGGATTATTGCAATTCAAGGTGAGATTTGGATGGGGACGCAAAGCCAAGCCATATTATATCCTTTATATTAGCATACTGTATCAAAGTATAATTTTCTTTCTTTTTTTTTTTTCTTTGAGACAGAGTCTTGCTCTGGCTCTGGCTGGAGTGCAGTGGCATGATCTCAGCTAACTGCAACCTCCGTCTCCTGGATTGAAGTAATTCTTGTGCCTCAGCCTCCCAAGTAGCTGGAACTACAGGTGTGTGCCACCCCCAAGCTAATTTTGATTTTTTTTTAGTAGAGATGGGGTTTCGCCATGTTGGCCAGGCTGGTGTCAAACTTCTGGCCTCAACTGATCTGGCCACTTTGGCCTCCTGAAGTGATGAGATTACAGGCGTGAGCCACTGCACCCAGCCTGAAGTGTAATTTTCACAATGTGAAACGTATGACTTTCATACAAATAATGAAGGAATATGTATAAGATATTTTCTTTAATTCGCAAGGGCGTCAGCAACATGGTGAAGCTAGTTCAAGGAACTTTTTGAGAGTGTCTGTAGTGCTCCAGGAAGGGCATTCTGAAACGTATTCTGATATAGAGACAAAACTTGTTAACATCCTACAGTGAGGCTGGGCTTGGTGGCTCACACCTGTAATCCCACCACTTTGGGAGGTCAAGGCAGGTGGATCACCTGAGGTCAGGAGTTCAAGACCAGCCTGGCCAGCATGTTGAAACCCTGTCTCTACTAAAAATACAAAAATTGGCCAGGTCCAGTGGCGGGCGCCTGTAGTCTCAGCTACTTGGGAGGCTGAGGCAAGAGAATCACCTGAACCCCAGAGGCGGAGGTTGCAGTAAGCCGAGATCGCGCCACTGCACTCCAGCCTGGGCGACAGAGCAAGACTCCATTTCAAAAAAAAAAAAAAATCATATTGGGAAATCTCTGGGCGTTATCTTCTCTACTGGACAGAAACCTGTAAATTAACATATATACATATTCTCAAGAATATTCATAACATATTCTCTAGTATATTTCCCTACATTAGTGGTTTTCAAAGCACGGTCTCAAGTTGGAAGCCTGAGCGTCACCTGGGAACACAGACATGCAATGCTCAGGCCCCAACTCAGTCCTATTGAGTTAGAAACTGGTGTGGAGCCCAGCAGCCGGTTTCACAAACCCTGCAGGTGATTATGATGCACTCTAATGTGTGAGAACCACTGCTCTAAACAGTCAAATCATATTTTTTTTTTTTGAGACGGAGTCTCACCCTGTTGCCCAAGCTGACTGAAATGCAGTGGTACAATCTCAGCTCACTGCAACCTCTACCTCCTGGATTCAAGGGATTCTTGTGCCTCAGCCTCCCGACTGGCTGGAATTACAGGCACCCACCACCACACCCTGCTATTTTTTCTTTTTTTTTCAGTAGAGACGAGGTTTTGCCATGTTGGTCAGGCCACTAGTCTCAAACTCCTGACCTCAGGTGATCTGCCTGCCTTGGCCTCCCAAAGTGCTAGGATTACAGGCGTGAGCCACTGCGCCCAGCCTTTTTTTTTTTTTTTTTTTTTTTTTTCTGAAATGCTCTCATTCTGTCGCTCAGGCTGGATGGAGAACAGTGGCACCATCATGGTTCACTGCAGCCTCCACCTCCCAGGCTCAAGAGATCCTCTCAAGTCAGTCTCTTAGGTAGCTGTGATGACACATGTGCACCAGCACAAGTGGGTAATTTTTTGTAGAGATTGGGGTCTCCCTATGTTATGCAAGCTGGTCTAGAACTCCTGGGTTCAAGCGATCCACTGGCCTTGGCCTGCCAAAGTGCTATGATTACAGGTCTTATGTTCTTAAAAAATTTTTTGACATGGTATAGGATAGTCTAGTTACTTAACGTACTGTTGTTTTCAACAGGCTAGAGGTTATGATTTGTAAAAGAACTCTTCGGGGCCGGGTGCGGTGGCTCAAGCCTGTAATCCCAGCACTTTGGGAGGCCAAGACGGGCGGATCACGAGGTCAGGAGATCGAGACCATCCTGGCTAACCCGATGAAACCCCGTCTCTACTAAAAAAAATACAAAAAACTAGCGGGGCGAGGTGGCGAGCACCTGTAGTCCCAGCTACCCAGGAGGCGGAGTTTGCAGTGAGCTGAGATCCGGCCACTGCACTCCAGCCTGGGCAACACCGTGAGACTCCCTCTCAAAAAAAAAAAAAAAAAAAAAAAACTCTTTGGAAATGAGATCAATTTTACCATGAATTGGGACACTTTCCATATCTTTCTATTCTATAGAGCAGTTTACTTGTCATGAGCTCTGTCTTTTGAAAACTTGAAAGCCTGCAACAATAAAACCAGCTGCACCTGGTGCATGGGATAGGCATGGAATTGAGGAGACAGCTCAAACTACGGTCAGTCCTCTGTATCCTCGGGTTCTGGAACATTGGATTTAACCAACTGTGCATCAAAAATATTTGGAAAAAAGTAAAACAATAAAAAAAACACAGGCTGGGTGCAGTGGCGGGTGCCTGTAGTCCCAGCTACTCCGGAGGCTGAGGCAAGAGAATGGCGTGAACCAGGAAGGCAGAGCTGGCAGTGAGCGGAGATCACTGCCACTGCACTCCAGCCTGGGCGACAGAGCAAGACTCCGTCTCAAAAATAAAATTTTTTTAAACTTTATAACAGCTATTTACAAAGCATTTACGTTGTATTAGGTATTATAGTAATCTAGAGACGATTTAAAGTATACGGAAGGATGTGCATGGGTTATATGCAAATACTATGCCATATTATATCAAGGACTTGAGCATCTGTGAACTTTGGTATCTCTGGGATCCTGGAACCAACATTCTGAGGTTACCAAGGGACGACTGTTTTCAATTTCTTCTTTGGTTATTGGTCTATTCTCTAATGTATTTTTGTTGTTTTATCTTTCTGCTTTTGCCTCTTCAAGTCAATGTCGGAAACTCAGTTGTTCTAGGCTACGCATTTGCTGTTACCAGTAAGCAGACTACCAATGCAATCTAAGCAACCTATTTTTCTTCCCCATCAGATTGGCAAAAATTAAGATAAGCATCTATTGATGTTGAAGCTGCAGGACGTTTTCCTGAGTATGTTAATTATGACGGCCCTTTTTGCTAGGCACCTAGACGATTCATCAAAATGAAATAAAATACCCACGCACTTGACGCAGTTATCTGGTTATTTCCTTATCTGGGTGCTGGTTATGTGAGGTCTACAGTTGATGAAAACTTATTAAGCTTTATATTTATAATAGGTACAATTTTCTGTATACGTAGTATATTTCAGTAGTTTTTAAAATATGTCTTTTTCCACAGCCCGCAGCTGTGTATAATGCTATTTGCTTAATAGCGGAAAACATGGCAATGACCTGAAACACCCTGGCTCCCAGGATCCTACCCCCTTAAGTTAAACAAATGAAATAACTTCCACTGTCTTTCCTAATGTCTTAATTCAGTCCTCAGTTAAACTGGCGGTTGGCGCCAGTTTTTTCCAGGGAAGGATTATGGCAGACAGAACAGGAGCCGGCAGCAGTTTGCCCCGGGAACCTCCAGTGGGCTGCGGTCCCCTCCCAGTCTCACTCGAGCAGGCCCCGCCCTCCCAGAGGCCATTAGTCCCAGTCACGTGATCATCGACTCAGCTGACCCTGCGGGACCGGAAAAAGGAATTCCCGGGCCCTGGCTTCCTGGCGCGATGGTGAGGCACCAGGGACGAAACGAGGCTTAGGTTGCTGGAGCGGGAATGAGGGGGCGCCAAGTCGCTCCGGAATGGGGGGGAGGTTGTCTGTACTGGCCTCTCCGCAAACATAGTGTGTGCGGGCGTGACGGCTGCGGGTCCGCCAGAGAAAAGTCCACCACCCTCCCGCTCCGGAGCGGGAGGCGGGGATAGGGGGCGGGTAAGACAGAGCAGGCCGGCGGCTTAGAGTCCTTGTGCTTCCCTGGCGAAAGGAAGGGCCCCTGTCTCCCGGGACAGGAACTAGGGCTTGTCTCGAGTTGGGAGTCCTTTCAGGTCTTCCCCAGCTCCAAGAGGACCTCCCAAGGACACCCCCTTCCCCAGCCCTGCTGTGGGACTTAGACAAGAACGTGCTTAGACTCAGGCTCACTCTTGCACACTGTTAGGAAGCCCCTCCGCTCTTTCCAGAGCCAGAAAGTAGTAGTTCTGGGGTTGAGACTTATCCATCCATCCATCCAGTCCATCCATCCGTGCATTCTAAGCGCCTAGTCTATACCATGAAGTGTGCGAGGCACTGGGAGGACTTGAGCTGCCGGGGGCAGAGACCTAACCGCGCCTTGTGTGTAGTGCTAAGGGGGCTACCTGAGGATGCCATCAACCTTAAAGGCGGATGGTAGGAGCTGGCTGGCTGAAGTACAGTTTGTGTACCAGGAGTTGGGAGGCAAGGGTGGAGGCGTGTGTCTTCAGACAGGGAACAGCATGTGCAGAGACTTCAGGTGAGAGAGAGCATGGCTCCCCAGGAATGAATGTATTTGCCATAGCTGGGAGAGTATCACCTGGAAGATTAGGGAAAGATGAGGCTGCACAAGTAAAGAGCAAATCTTCCTGGCTCTTGGATCACCACAATCAAGATAATAAACATATCCACCTGCCCCCAAAATTTCCTTGTGTGAAGGGCTATTTTAAGAAGTATAATAAAGAAGGGCTGTTCTGGCCCGGGGCGGTGGCTCACGCCTGTAATCCTGGCACTTTGGGAGGGTAAAGAGGGTGGATCACCTGAGGTCAGGAGTTCAAGACCAGCCTGGCCAACATGGTGAAACCCTGTCTCTACTAAAAATCCAAAATTAGCTGGGTGTGGTGGCACATGCCTGTAATCCCAGCTACTTGGGAGGCTGAGGCAGGAGAATCACTTGAACCTGGGAAGCGGAGATTGCACCATTGCATTCCAGCCTGGGCAACAAGAGTAAAACTGTCTCAAAAAAAAACCAAAAAAAACAAAAAGGGATACCAAGCCACACAGAGTGCAGCAGGCATGGAGGCGGGAGCGAGACTGGTGTCCCCGAGCAGCAGCAGGGAAGCCGGAGTGGCTGGAGTTGTGCGGGTATGGGGAAGAGGGGAGAGAGGTCACTCATCTGTGTGAGGCAGAGGACTTTGTTTTGTCCCCTGCAGTACCCCTAACACTTAAGAGTGGGAGCTAGCACAGAGAAGGCGCTCGATTGATGTTTGCTGAGCAGACGAATGCCTGGAGTAGACCTCAGAGCAGGGTTTGGTGGCAGGGTGGGTCAAGGAGAGAGTTCACTCAACAGCCTGGTGATAGCAGAGAACAAGTGACCAGAGGGTATCCACCCATGACGGGGACCGGGGTCCCTGCCAGGCAGCAGTGTGGGAGACACACTGATCCTGGCCACACTTCAGCCCTCCCTCCAGCCTGAGTACCTGTCTCCCTCCCTTGCAGAGGTTCCGGTTCTGTGGTGATCTGGACTGTCCCGACTGGGTCCTGGCAGAGATCAGCACGCTGGCCAAGATGGTTGAGTGCACAGGGTCTAGTCTGGGTGGAGGAGGGGCATTGGGCTGGGGATTGTGTGTAGAGGATGGTGAGGTTTCTCTGGGGTTAGGGCCTCAGTGCTCTCAGCCTGTGCTACCATGCTTTGTGACCTTAATCAGTGGCTGGCCTGCTCTGAGCCAGTCCCCAGGAAGGAGGGGTGAGGTTTGCTAGCCTGGCTGATGTAAGGACTTCCCTTCCAGTCCTCTGTGAAGTTGCGGCTGCTCTGCAGCCAGGTACTAAAGAGCTGCTGGGACAGGGAATTGATGTGAGTACAAGACCCAGCACCCCATTGTCCCATGACCTTATGACCCCCAGTGCCCTGAAGCTCTGCACTAGGCCCAGGGAGACGGGTGACCCCGCCTGTCAACCTCTCTGGGCACCTCCCATACTTCTTTCCAGCCTGTCTGTTCCTTATCGCAGGATCCAGGCTGGGGGTGAGGGGCTGGTTAATAGGGTACTGGCACCCTCTGAAGGTCTCCTTTCCCTATAGTATGAGAAGATCCTGAAGCTCATGGCTGACACCAAGTTTGGTGAGTACCTCACTGAGTCCACAGGCCCCAGGCAACCCTGGGACCTCGGCCTGGTACAGAGGGGCCCCCCCACCCCTCCCGGCAGCATCCTTAACTTACCTTCCCTAGTGGAGGAGCATGAGGGAAAGAAAGACATTGACAGTCCCACCTTCCTGTCCTCTGTCAGCTCCTGGTGGAGCAGGAGCAGTGCCTGTGGCTTCAGGAGGCCTGGGGGCTTTGAGCTGAAGTTAATAGGGCAACAGGGAGGTGGCTGGGGCCACAGTGACACCCCCTGTCCCACCCATGGGTCCTTCAGAGTCAGGTGATGTGAAGGCCACAGTAGCAGTGCTGAGTTTCGTCCTCTCCAGTGCGGCCAAGCACAGTGTCGATGGTGAATCCTTGTCCAGTGAACTGCAGCAGCTGGGGCTGCCCAAAGGTACGGGTTGTGGGTGGGCAGCTGGACAGCCTGTGGGCCAAGGGCTGCTAGAGAGGAGGCGAGGCCCTGTGACCCTATGGTGTACCCTGCCCTGTCTGGGCCAGGAACCCAAGCCCAGCTTCCACCAGCTACCTCCAGGGCTACTCCGTTCTACCCGCAGAGCACGCGGCCAGCCTGTGCCGCTGTTACGAGGAGAAGCAAAGCCCCTTGCAGAATCACTTGCGGGTCTGCAGCCTACGCAGTAAGTATGAGGCCAGCCAGGGTCTGGGCTCATTCTAGAAGGTGCACGCAGCATGCAAAGTGCTAGTTCCAGGGAGATGACTTAACCATGGTCACATGGTTACTAGCAGCCATAGAGCTGGGACCTGGCCCTGGGTCTCCTGCCTCCAGCCCAGAGTCCAGCCAAGACCTCTTGCCACTGAGGTCTGCTGTAGGTGATCCGAACTGATTATCGGGCACCTGCCCTGTTATGAGCCTGGGTCAGCGGGATGGGAGCTTCTTAGAGGCCACATAGCCTTGAAGGGTTGAGAGCTGAGCCAGAGTGTCAGCTGAGGGCCATTTGGCTTGCCTGCCTTTGATCCTGAGAGCCACCCACCCTATCTCACAGTGAATAGGTTGGCAGGTGTGGGCTGGCGGGTGGACTACACCCTGAGCTCCAGCCTGCTGCGGTCCGTGGAAGAGCCTATGGTGCACCTGCGGCTGGAGGTGGCAGCTGCCCCAGGGACCCCAGCCCAGCCTGTTGCCATGTCCCTCTCAGCAGACAAGTTCCAGGTCCTCCTGACAGGTGAGGCTCAGCTTTCCTCGACGGGTGAGAGGCTCTCCCAGATCCTGCCTGACTGCCTCCCAGCTGCTCACCTCTTCCCTCTACAGAACTGAAGCAGGCCCAGACCCTAATGAGCTCCCTGGGCTGAGGAGAAGGGTGTTCCAGGCCTGTGTGAAGCCGCCCTGCCTGTATAGAATCACGCCCTCTGAACTGCTCTTTGGGAGGCGGCCCTGGTTCTAGGATGCTGAGGTCCTGGCCTGGACTCTGGCCTCCCAGATCCCCAGCTGCCTCACTTCTCTCTTGAGAACTCGGCTCAGGGCTCCTGAGGACCTTTCCCAGCATTACCTTCCCTTCCCTCGAAAGGCAATTGTTGGCTGTTTTCATGAGCAGGAAAAATAAACAGAAGTATAAAGGAATGTGTGCAGGGGTTCTGTTTGGGTTCAGATCAAGAGTTTTTGTGAGAGAAACAGAAGTGACATATGGGCCTCCTTGGTCCATCGCTCATTTTCTTTTCTCAGTTGCTGATTGAAGGAGGTCACAGGTGAGGCCAACAGAGGACCAAAATGCATCTGCTTGTCTAATGAGAGGAAAATCAGGTTCTGTCTCCCAGATCTGGGATGCTCTTGGCTCTGCTGTCTTTGCCCTCTCGCCATGTCCTCAGGCTAGCAGCAAGTTGGTCACCCCAAAGCCAAATGCCCCTTGTACAGAAAGGAGATTGCCCTTGTTTCACTGCCATCTTTTATTTATTTATCTAGAGATGGAGTTTCACTCTTCTTGCCTAGGCTGGAGTACAGTGGTGCGATCTCGGCTCACCACAACCTCTGCCTCCTGGGTTCAAGCGATTCTTCTGCCTCAGCCTCCCGAGTAGCTGGGATTACGGGCATGTGCCACTATTCCCAGCTAATTTTTTTTTTTTTTTTTTTTTTTTTGTTTTTTTTTTAGTAGAGACAAGGTTTCTCCTTGTTGGTTGGGCCGGTCTCAACCTCAAGTGATCCACTTGCCTTGTCCTCCCAAAGTGCTGGGATTATGGGTGTAAGCCACTGTGCCTAGCCACTGCCATCTTCTTTAGGAAGAGAGAAGTGACCATGCCTGAACCACTCATTGGCAAGAGGAACGTTGCCAATGTTATGGACTGAATGTTCATGTTCCTCCAGAATTCATATGCTGAAGGCTTTGTCCACATGCACGCACCACCAGGTAAGGACCATGTGAGCATACAACGAGAAGGTGGCTGTCTACAAGGCCAGGAGGAGGGCTGTCAGCAGGAACTGAGTCTGCTGGCACCTTGATCTTGAACTTCCCAGCCTCCAGAACTGTGAGAAATAAATCCTGACTTCTGGAAAAATGAAGTAGGTGTTTTCCCTATTCCTCCCACTAAGTACAGTTAACAACCCTGGATGTTACATATAAAACAAACTAAAAGACTGAGCAATGGAGAGAAGGCAGCCTATCCTGGCTGGGATCCTCAGGACCTGAGGCTCCACACAGCAGAGAAATTCCTGGAATCTGGACCCCACGGCCCAGTCAGGTTGACACATAAAACTGATCATGACCGATCTGTAGGACTACACAAAAGTGCTAACATTCATGATTAGCGTCTCAGAAGGTTAAGGAGGAAGAGAGTGGAATGGAAAAAGTATTCAGAGAAATAACTAAAGGCCAGGTGCAGTGGCTCATGCCTGTAATCCCAGCACTTTGAGAGGCTGAGGTGGGAGGATTGCTTTAGACCTTGTGCCTGGCCTGAGCAACATAGGGAGACTAAGTCTCTACAAAAAAATAAAAAATTAGGCCTGTGCCGCTGTTACGAGGAGAAGCAAAGCCCCTTGCAGAAGCACTTGCGGGTGGTGCATGCCTATAGTCTCAGCTACTCAGAAGGCTGAGGCAGGAGGATCAATCGCTTGAGCCCAGAAGTTTGAGACTGCAGTGAGCTGTGTCATACCTCTGCACTCCAGCCTGGGTAACAGAGCTGAGACCCTGTCTCAAAAAAAAAAAAGGTATATATAGACGTTGGAATACTATTCAGCCCTTAGAAAGCAGAAGGTTCTGTCATTTGTGACATGGATAAACCTAGACAACATGATGCTAAGTGAAATAAGCCAGGCACAGAGAGACATACCACATCACCTCACTTATGCCTGGAACTGAAAAGAAGGCTTGGGGCAGTGGCTCGTGCCTGTAATCCCAGCACTTTGGGAAGCCAAGGTGGGAGGATCGCTTAAGCCCAGGAGTTTGAGACCAGGCTGGGCAACATGGCAAACCTGTCTCTATAAAAAATAAACAAAACTAGCTGGGTGTGATGGTACATGCCTGTAGTCCCAGCTACTTGGGAGGCTGAGGTGGGAGGATTGCTTAAGCCAGGGAGGTCAAGGCTGCAGTGAACCATGATAGTGCTCCTGCACTCCAGCTTGGGCAACAGAGTGAGACCCTGTCTCAAAAGAAAAAGCTAAATTCATAGAAGTCAACGGTAGAATGGTGGTTAGCAGAGGCTGGAGGAGAGAGGGGGTGGGTTGCAGGGGAAAGGGGAGATACTGGTCAAAAGGTACAACGTTCCAGTTAGGAGGAGGAAGTTCTGGTGGTTTATTGCACAGCGTAGTGACTAGTTAATAACCATGTATATTTCAAAATAGCTAAAAGAGGGTTTTAAATGTTCTCATCACAAATAAATGATATTGGAGGTAATAGATATCTAATTAGCCTGATTTGATCTTTTCTTGTTGTTTTTTCTTTTTTCTTGAGATGGAGTCGCACTCTGTTGCCCAGGCTGGAGTGCAGTGGAGTGATCTCGGCTCACTGCTACCTCCACCTCCCGAGTTCAAGTGATTCTACTGCCTCAGCCTCTGTAATAGCTGGGACTACAGGCATGCACCATCACCCCTGGCTAATTTTTTGTATATTTTGTAGAGACAGGGTTTCTCACTATGTTGGCCAGGCTGTTTTTAAACTTCTGACCTCAGGGGATCCACCTGCCTCGGCCGCCCACAGTGTTGGGATTACAGGCGTGAGCCACTGTGCCCGGCCGATTTGATCATTCCATAATATATACATGTAACAAAACATCACACCGTACCCCATAAATGTATACAGTTATTATTTGTCAATTAAAAATAGAATTATAGGTAAGTCAAACTGGTATTCTAAAAAATGTTCAATTAGCCACAGTTGGGCAAGAAGAAACAAAAATGAAAACCGGGAATAAACAAAGTGATAAAAAAAAATCACAAGGAGACTAGTCTGAGCAACATGGCAAAACCCCATCTCTACAAAAAAAAACCCAAACATTAGTCAGGTGTGGTGGTATGCACCATTGTCCCAGCTACTCGGGAGGCTGAGGTTGGAGGATCACTTGAGCCCAGGAGTTCGAGGTTGCAGTGAACAATGATCACACCAGTGCACTCCAGCCTTGAGTGACAGAGTGAGACCCTGTCTCAAAAAAATAAAAAATAAAAAAGAGCTTATCCTGTCTTTTTAGTCAGGATAACCAAATAGCCTTGATCAATGAGGTAAAGCTATACTTGACAGGTGTATTCTATCAAATATATTAAGAATGACAATTAGAAAATCACTTTCAGGCTGGACACAGTGGCTCACGCCTATAGTCCCAACACTCTGGGAGGCCAAGGCGGGTGGATCGCTTGAGGTCAAGAGTTCGAGACCAGTCTTGGCAAAGTGGTAAAACCCTGTCTCTACTAAAATATACAAAAAATTAGGCATGGTGGCCCCCGCCTGTAATCCTAGCTACTGGGAGGTCGACGCTACAGTGAGCCAAAATTGCGTCATTATACTCCAGCCTGGGCAACAGAGTGAGACCTGTCTCAACAACAACAAAAACCTAAAACTTTATTTTATTTTCTTTTGAGACAGGATCTCAAAGCGAATTTTTGTATTTTTAGTAAAGATGGGGTTTCACCATGTTGGCCAGGCTGGTTTTGAACTTCTGGTCTCAAGTGATTCACCCCCCTCGGCCTCCCATAGTGTTGGGATTACAGGCGTCAGCCACTGCACCCTGGCCAAAAACCCAAAACTTTATATTCATTGAATATCTACTACCCATTTCCTCCTTCCCGGCAGCTCCTGGCAACCACCATTCTACTTGCCATTTCTATGTGTTTATTTAGATACCTAATATAAGTGGAACCATGGGGTATTTGTCTTTCTGGGTTTTTTTTGCTTGTTTGTTTGATGAGATGGAGTCTCTCTCTGTCACTAGGCTGGAGTGCAGTGGCACGATCTCGGCTCACTGCAACCTCCGCCTCCCAGGTTCAAGCAATTCTCCTGCCTCAGCCTCCTGAGTGTCTGGGACTACAGGCGCATGCCACCACACCCAGATAATTTTTGTATTTTGATTAGAGACGGGGTTTCACCATGTTGGCCAGGATGATCTCGATCTCCTGACCTCGTGATCCACCTGCCTCAGCCTCCCGAAGTGTTGGGATTCCAGGTGTGAGCTACTGCGTCCAGCTTAAGTATTTGTCCTTCTGTGACCAACTTATTTAGTGCAATGTCTTCGAGGTTACCTGTGTTGTTGCATGTGGCAGTATTTCCTTTTTTTAAAGGCTGAATAATATTCCATTGTATACCACATTTTTTGTTTTTTACAGGGGGCAGGGATGGGGATAAGGTCTCACTCTGTCATCCAGGCTAGAGTGCAGTGGCATGATCACAGCTCACTGTAGCCTCTGACTCCCAGGCTCAAGCAACCCTCCAGCCACAGCCTCTGGAGTAGCTGGGACTACAGACGATGCCGCTATGCTAATTCTTTTTTTATATAGAGATGGAATCTCCCTATGTTGCCCAGGCTGGTCTTGAACTCCTGGGCTCAAGCGATCCTCCCATCTTGGCCTCCCAAAGTGCTGAGATTACATGCATGAGCCACCATGCCCAGCCTATTATATATCACATTTTTAAAAATCCATTTACCAGTTGTTTCCACATCTTGGGAATAATGCTTCAAAGTGTGTTATCTCTTGATTGGGGTGGCAGTTACATGACTATGTGTTTGTCAAATATTGCAGTCTGAAAGGGGTAAATTTTATTATATGTAAATTATACCTTTATTTAAACAAGAGAACAACAAAGAAATTCATAGATTATTTGGTGATCACAAGGTATGAAGCATGTGTTTTCTAATGCAGAGGTCTGGCTGCCACAGCCCTCATCTTGATCAATTTCAGCTCCCACTAAAGTGGGACAGTGAGATATTGGGTGCCGCCTGATATGATGCAATTCAAAGTACAGAGCAGTGGCCAGGCACAGTGGCTTATCCCTGTAATCCCAGCACTTTGGGAGGCCAAGGCAGGCGGATCACCTGAGGTCAGGAGTTTGAGACCAGCCTGGCCAACATGGTGAAACCCCATCTCTACTAAAAATACAAAAATTAGCTGGGAGTGGTGGCGCATGCCTGTAATCTCAGCTACTCAGGAGGCTGAGGTAGGAGAATCACTTGAACCCGGGAGGCAGAGGTTGCAGTGAGCCAAGATCGTGCCATTGCACTCCAGTCTGGGTGACAGAGCAAGACTCCATCTCAAAAAAACAAAACAAAAACAAAAACCAAGTACGGAGTAGCACCTAGGAAGTATCCCTGAATATTTATAGAATCAAGCCTTTAGATCTAATTCCCAGCATGCAGGATTAACCACAGATAGAGGAACAATCGCTGTGACAGTATCAGTGACATCCTCAGGATACATTCAGACAAACTGAGAATGTGATGCAGCATCTATCTCAAAGGATAACTGGCTGAGACTCTTCAGAAAGGTGTCATGAAGACAAAAAAGAAGGGGATGAAGTGGGGGGGAGAGGGGAAGGTGGTTTCATCTAGATTTAAAATTATTAAAAATACATTATCTAGCCGGGCACGGTGGCTCACACCTGTAATCCCAGCACTTTGGGAGGCCGAGGCAGGCAGATCATGAAGTCAGTAGATCGAGACCATCCTGGCTAACAGTGAAACCCCGTCTCTGGGCCGGGCGCGGTGGCTCAAGCCTGTAATCCCAGCACTTTGGGAGGCCGAGACGGGCGGATCACGAGGTCAGGAGATCGAGACCATCCTGGCTAACATGGTGAAACCCCGTCTCTACTAAAAAAAAAATTAAAAAAAAACCTAGCCGGGCGACGTGGCGGGCGCCTGTAGTCCCAGCTACTCGGGAGGCTGAGGCAGGAGAACGGCGTAAACCCAGGAGGCGGAGCTTGCAGTGGGCTGAGATCCGGCCACTGCACTCACGTCTGGGCGGCAGAGCGAGACTCCGTCTCAAAAAAAAAAAAAAAAGAAACCCCGTCTCTACCAAAAAAATATAAAAAAATTAGCCAGGCCTGGTGGTGGGCGTCTGTAGTCCCAGCTACTTGGGAGGCTGAGGCAGGAGAATGGCATTAACCTGGGAGGCGGAGCTTGCAGTGAGCAGAGATCACGCCACTGCACCCCAGCCTGGGCAACAGAGGAAGACTCCATCTCAACAACAACAACAACAACAACAACAACAACAACAACAAAAAGACATAATCCTTGATTGGAATCTGCTTGAACAAACCAGATATATAGACATTTTGAGGGCCGAGCACCATGGCTCACACCTGTAATCCCAACACTTTGGGACCCCGAGGTGGGGGATCACTTGAGCCCAGGAGTTTGAGGCCAGCCTAGGCAACATAGTGAGAGCACGTCTTTACAAAACATGAATTAGCCAGGTGTGGTGGTGTGTGCCTGTAGTCCCAGCTACTCGGGAGGCTGAGGCTGAGGATCACTTGAGCCCTGGAAGTCGGAGGCTGCATGATTGTAGCTGGGGGGACAGAGTGAAATCCTGCCTAAATATATATATACATATATTTGGGACAATTGGGGAAATCTGGATGTGGACTAGCTATTAGATGATATTAAGTCACTGTTGGCTGGGCATGGTGGCTCACTTCTGTAATCCCAGCACTTTGGGAGGCCGAGGTGGGCAGATCACTTGAGGTCAGGAGTTCAAGACCAGCCTGGCCAACAAGGCAAAACCCCGTCTCTACTAAAAATATGAAAATTAGCCAGGCGTGGTGGCACATGCCTGTAATCCCAGTTACTCGGGAGGCTAAGGCAGGAGAATCACTTGAACCTGGGAAGTGGAGGTTGCAGTGAGCAGAGATTTCGCCACCGCACTCCAGCCTGGGTGACACAGTGAGACCCTGTCTCAGAAAAAGTTACTGTTAACTAATATCTAATAACTTAGATATTATTAGATATTGTCAACTAATAGCAAGTTGTTAATTCTATTCATTTATTTTGGCAGAAGTATTTTAAAGTAAATTAGACAAATCATGACATTTCATACCCAATACTTTAAACATGCATCTCTAAAAACCAATTTCTTACAAAGCCACATAATTTTATTACGCCTCATAAGGAGACGTAGCAAGGTAGTGTGGAGGGGAAATCGTGGAGATGGGTTAGGCATACACTTAGAATGAAGTGCAAATTCCACACGGAGCCCCTCCGGAGGCCCAGCTGGACCTGACCTGGGTCCTGTTTGCTTCTCTGTCTTCACCTCCCATCACTACCCGCAGCTACACTCCAGCCACACAGGACTTCTTTGAGTTCTTTCAGTGACCAATCTCTTTCTCGCCGCAGGGCTTTTTCACTGGCGGTTCCTTCCGCCCAACATGTCGGGTTTCTTCCTTTTTGCCGGCTGGCGCCTTCTGATTTCAGAGACTCTCCAACACAACCATCTGAAATGGGTCTGCCTCCCCGCCTTTTCTGTTGTTGCTTGGCTGCACGTCTGACCGGGCCGGCCGTGATGATGTTTGTTTATGAGTTAGGTCTGCTTGTTCGTTGGTGCTTAGTGTCCCCACCGAGTCCCTAGGGCATGCGCGTACCGCGCACCTGTGCACGCCCTGCGCGCACCTGCAGGCGACTCCGCTCTGGCTCGTCGCTGCTGTTTCCTCCTGGGGGTGCCGACCCTGTCCCAGGCTAGCTGGGTGACTTCCCCCAACCGCAGAGACAGCGGCGACCCGGAGCCTGAGACCTGCGCCCGCATCCCGCCAGCGCCAGGCAGTGGGAAGCCAGGTTCCTCCGCCATCTCCCAGCCAGGTAACTGACCGGAAGCCTGCCCCACAGCCCGGAAGCCCCCCGCCCCCCAGCTCGGGGACCCCACCCCGAGGAGTCGCTACCGCCTCCCTCAAGGACTACACCTCCCAGCAGCTCCCCGCGCGCTCCTGGGCGCCGCCCGTCCTGGCGTTAACCCTTTAGTCGCTGCAGTGGCGAGGAGCGGAACGGAGTGCAGGTTCCCGGGGAGGGGGCGTGTAGGATCAGGGTGCTGGGGGTGCGCTGTAGGGCTAAGGAGAGGATGGGCTTTGGGGGGCCCTGAGGAGGAGGGGAGTCAGGACTATCCGAGGGCAGGGTTGCAGCGGGGGCATGGGGAGGGCGGGCCCTAGAGCGCCGCTCCTCCCCAAAACTAGGATTTGGAGCCTCACGTTCTCCCAGAAAACGAACCTGTGGTTGCCAGGCCAGGGGCGGCGCCCAGGAGGGGACAAGGTACGGGCGTCTGCCGTCGCTAAGTGCCCCCTTCCACTTGAGGCACACCTTCGCTTCCGATCCCGAACCGCCCGGGGACAGAGGCAAGTGGCAAAGCGGGGAGGGCGAAAGTGAGGAGTGGGTACCCCCACCCCAGGGACCAGGCGCTGCCGCGCGCGGGCCCTTTGCCTCCCCCGGGCCCGGGGCCGGAGCTCGGGGAGCCCTTCCTGGTGCCCCTAGTCCTCCTGCGGAGCCATGGGGTCGGCTCCAGCGCACGGCAGCAGACCCCTCGCCTCATCCTGGCCCCTGCCCTGACCCGGGGGCGGCCGCGGGGGTGTCCGGCCCGTGGGGCAGGCCCGGGGCTCGCTGCGGCCTAGCGGCCAATCCCGCTGCTCCCTCGGGCCAGGCTGAGCTTCACTTTTTCACTCGGTGGCGTCCTAAGTGGGTGGGGTGGGGGGCGCAGGGAGGGGCGGCCACGCGACTCTAAGACCCTTTCACATGGTGGGAAGGCCCGGAGAAAGAGTCAGCGTGTGCGGAGGGGGTGCCCCCGCAGATGGGGGGTCGGGAAGCCTCCCTCAAGTGTCCAGGACAGAGGGACAGCAGGGGCCAAGGCGGAGATGAGATCAGTGAGCGAGGGGAGCCCGGGAGAAGTGAGGCTGCAGCCGCGGCCCCGCAAGGGTTCGGACTTTCCTCTAAACGGGGCGGAAGCCCATGGAAGGAAGCGGTTAGCAGCAAGGCAGAGTCCTACCCCCTCTGCAGCCCCAGCTCCCAGCGCCCTGGGTTTTCCAGGCACTTGTCCGGGTAGGGGATTCAGGGCAGTGGCCAGGCCCGCACTTTCCTGCCAGCCTCAGCTGGCCACATGCCCCTCTGACCCTCCGAGTTCTCCTCTAAAAATGGGGCCGACAGCCCCTACCTCACAAAGTCCACACCGGGCTCCACCTGCTACCTTCCTCCCCGATAGGACTCCGCCGCCCCGCTAAGGATGCCTGAGGGCCCGGAGCTGCACTTGGCCAGCCAGTTTGTGAACGAGGCCTGCGGGGCGCTGGTTTTCGGCGGCTGCGTGGAGAAGTCCTCTGTCAGCCGCAACCCCGAGGTGCCCTTTGAGAGCAGCGCTTACCGCATCTCAGCTTCAGCCCGCGGCAAGGAGCTGCGCCTGATACTGAGCCCTCTGCCTGGGGCCCAGCCACCCCAGGAGCCCCTGGCCCTGGTCTTTCGCTTTGGCATGTCAGGCTCTTTTCAGCTGGTACCCTGCGAGGAGCTGCCACGCCATGCCCACCTGCGCTTTTACACGGCCCCGCCTGGCCCCCGGCTCGCCCTGTGTTTCGTGGACGTCCGCCGGTTTGGCCACTGGGACCTTGGGGGCAAGTGGCAGCCAGGCCGCGGGCCCTGTGTCTTGCAGGAGTACGAGCAGTTCAGGTAGGGCCAGCACCAGGTGTGATGAACATAGTCATGCTCTGTTAGTGCCTTCTTGGCCAACAAAGGGCAAGTCCCTGCCCCTTCTGGGCCTCAGTCCCCTCTCTGCAGATCAAGACAGTGCCCCTGTCCTGGGTCAGCTCCCTGAGCCAATGGACATGGAAACTCAAAACTAATTGGGGGCCGGGTATGGTAGCTCACGTCTGTAATCCCAGCACTTTGGGAGGCCAAGGCAGGCAGATCACTTAAGGTCAGGTTGAGACCAGCCTGGCCAGCATGGTGAAACCCTGTCTCTACTGAAAATAAAAAAATTAGCCGGGCATGGTGGCACATGCCTGTAACCCCAGCTACAGGCTGAGGCAATAAAATCACTTGAGCCGGGGAGGCAGGGGTTGCAGTGAGCCGAGGTAGCACCACTCCACTGCAACCTGGGCAACAGAGCATGACTCTGTCTCAAAAAATAATGATAATAATAACTGATGGGGGAGGAGAGAGGAGAGTCAAGAGGAGGATGGGTAGGCACTGCCCTGAGGACATGTGGCCAGTTAGTGTCAGAGAGGCTGGGGCTCCCACCCACAATCCCACACCACCTCTCAGGGCTCCCAGGAGGCTGAGAAAGTAGAGGGGCTTTAACATGGTAAGTGAGGCTGAGCAGAATTGTTTCAAGGGGATGGGGAGGGGACTACCTCATGACATGGCTTCCGTCTTGGGCTTTGTGGTCTCCCACATCCGGCCTGCCCACTACTCTGTGTCCTGTGGTCTCCTCTGTGCCTCTTCCCTGCCTGCAGGAGGGTGTAACAGCCCCACCTGGGATGCGACGCAGGTCACCTCAGATGGTACAGTGTTGGCCACTTCCTTTCCTCTGAAGAGGAAACGTGTATGAGTCTGTTTCGTGCCAGGCCTTGTTCTAGGGGCTTGAGGTACAGCAGTGAACAACATGAATGTGGACCCTGCTCCCACAGAACTGATGTTCACATAGGGGAGGGGAATGAGAAATGGACTCATGCCTGAGGAAAACCCAACAGGTGAAGGAGGTAGAGGATGACTTGGTCGAGGGTAGGGGTGCATTAGCAATGGCCACTCTAGGGAGGTTTGAGCTGAGGCCTGACTGATGAGAAGGAGCCAGCCAGAGGAAGGCACTGGAACTGACAAGAGTCACAAATGCAGAGGCCTGGAGTGGGCTTGGCAAGTTCTCCCTTTCTGGGGGACGCTGGGTGTCCGTTGGCCCTTAGGAGACTTGGATGCCTGTGGGATGGGTCGGGGATGTCTCTGGTGCCTTAGAAGGCCATTGACTCCTGGCCTTCCCATGTGTGAACCCCAAGCACATCCCCAGGGAAACATCTGTCTTTGGTTCTGAATTCTTCCAACCTCAGCCTTCCTGGGGAGTCACGCCACAAGTTAACTCTGCCAGCTGGCTCTGAAGTTTCTCTCAAACCGCGAGCATTTGGGCTGTTTTCTTAGTCCTCCAGCTGGGGCGTGTGGCGATTGGCTTCCCTCAGGGATCAGGGCACCTCCCAGGCTACCCTTGTACCTTCACCCCAGAGCTCTGTCTTCTGGTCCACTCATCACACCCACTAGTCAGTCTTGCCATGACCCTTTTCCGCAAAGAAACAAGATGTGCATCCTCTTTACTGTGGGGAGGAGAGACCCATGACCCTTGGAGGTGGGGCGGGAGCTGCTAGGGCCCTCACTGGTACCCCACATATCTGCTGCACAGAACCAGACACTATCTAGGATCTTGAGAAGAATGGACCCTAACAATGGCAAACCCACATATAGTCTAACCCACCACACATGCTATACAGGGAGCTCCAGACTGCAAACGCACTTGAGGTCCTGTGGCCACACTATTCTCATGAGGTGATAAACTCACAACCTCATATACAACCTCATGTTGCTTTTTTTTTTTTTTGAGACAAGTGTCTCACTTTGTTGCCCAGGCTGGAGTGCAGTGGTGCCATCACAGCTCACTGCAGCCTCAACCTCCAGGGCTCAGGTGATTCTCCTACCTCAACCGCCTGAGTAGCTGGAACCACACGAGCACACCACTAAGTCCCTGGCTACTTTTAAAATTTTTGGTAGAGACGGAGTCTTCCTTGTTGCCCAGGCTGGTCTCCTGGGCTGAAGCAATCCTCCTGCTTCAGCTTCCCAGACTGCTGGGATTATAGGTGTGAGCCGCCACACCAGCCTCACGTTACTTTAGATCAGTATTTTTCACCTTTCACAATGAATTTATTTTTAATTTTGTTTTTATTTTTTGAGATGGAGTCTCGCTCTGTGGCCCAGGCTGGAGTGCAATGGCGTGATCTCAGCTCACTGCAACCTCCACCTCCCTGGTTCCAGAGATTCTCCTGCTTCAGCCTCCCAAGTAACTGGGATTACAGGCACTCACCATCATGCCTAGCTAACTTTGTATTTTTAGTAGAGACAGGGTTTCACCATGTTGGCCAGGCTGGTCTCAACCTCCTGACCTCAAGTGATCTGCCTGCCATGGCCTCCCAAAGTGCTGAGATTACAGGTGTGATCCACCGTGCCCGGCCGTCCTTTCACAATGAATTTAAATCCCATGATGTTCCCATTTAACAGATAGGAAAACTGGGGCAGGGAGAAGAGAAACTGGAACTCTGGAAGTTTCCTTCCCCTTGCACCCAGAAACAGGTTCTCTGAGCCCCTCTCCCCACCCCATGGAGAGTGGGGATGGGTCTTATGCACCCAGACTGTGTCCCTCCAGGGAGAATGTGCTACGAAACCTAGCAGACAAGGCCTTTGACCGGCCCATCTGCGAGGCCCTCCTGGACCAGAGGTTCTTCAATGGCATTGGCAACTATCTGCGGGCAGAGATCCTGTACCGGTCAGCAAGCAGGCATGGGCATGGGGACTGGGGTGGGCCAGGTGTGCCCACATTCCCCACTGCCTAGCATGGCTTCCCCTCCCCCCACTACAGGCTGAAGATCCCGCCCTTTGAGAAGGCCCGCTCCGTCCTGGAGGCCCTGCAGCAGCGCAGGCCGGTGAGCCCAGAGAGGGATGGAGCACATATGCTGGCACGCTGGTGTCCACGTGGGCTGGCAAGGAGATGGGTGGGGCCAGGTGTCCCCAGCTTAGCTCAACAACGGGGGTGGGGAGGGGATGAACCACCCAAGGTCTGGCCAAGCTCACAGGGAAGGTCAGTTGCCTTTACATTGCCCCGCTGACAGACAGGTCCTGCCCCTGCCCCTTCCTCAGAGCCCGAAGCTGACCCTGAGCCAGAAGATCAAGGCCAAGCTGCAGAATCCGGACCTGCTGGAGCTCTGCCACTCAGTGCCCAAGGAAGTGGTCCAGTTGGGTGAGGCCAAAGATGGCAGTGACCTCTGCTTCAGCAAATGATTGTGTAACCCTGGGGCACTTGTCCCTCTCTGGGCCTGATTCACTGATTTGGAAGTTTGTAGCCCTAGTTACTCAATGGACTAGGCCTCCTCACTTGTCAATAGTGTTTCCAGGCCGGACGCAGTGGCTGCCTGTAATCCCAGCACTTTGGGAGGCCGCGTGGGGTGGGTCACCTGAGGTCAGGAGTTTGAGACCATCCTGGCCAACATGGTGAAATCCCATCTCTACTAAAAATGCAAACGATTAGCCAGGTATGGTGGTGGGCACCTGTAATCTCAGTTACTTGGGAGGATGAGGCAGGAGAATCACTTAAACCGAGGAGGTGGAGGTTGCAGTGAGCCGAGATCACGCCATTGCACTCTAGCCTGGGCAACAAGAGCAAAACTCCATCTCAAACAAAACAAAACAAAACAAAACATAGTGTTTCCTCCAAGCTGCCCATGAGACAGGCAGGACAGGGATTCTTTCATATATTCACACACACACACGTGTATATATATTACTTTTGGTAGAGATAGGATCTTGCCATGTTGCCTGGACTGGCCTCAAACTGGGCTCAAGTGATCCTCCCACCTCTGCCTCTAAGTAGCTAGGACTACAGGCTCATACCACCACACCAGGCTAATTGTTGAAATTTTTTTTTGTAGAGACAGGATCTCCCTATGTTGCCCAGGCTGGTATTGAACTCCTGGCCCCTAGGGCTCCTCCCACCTAAGCTTCCCAAAGTGTTGGGATTACAGGTGTGGGCCACTGCACAGGGCCAGGACAAGGATTCTTAATCCCACTCCAGGATGGGAAACCCATGGCCGAGTGGGAAGAAACCAGCTGAGGTCACATCACCAGAGGAGGGAGAGTGTGGCCCCTGACTCAGTCCATCAGCTTGTGTAGCTGAGGTCTGGGCCAGGTCTAACCAGGCTCCCCACTCCTCCCAACCTGAGCCTGCCCTCTGATCTCTGCCTGTTCCTCTGTCCCACAGGGGGCAAAGGCTACGGGTCAGAGAGCGGGGAGGAGGACTTTGCCGCCTTTCGAGCCTGGCTGCGCTGCTATGGCATGCCAGGCATGAGCTCTCTGCAGGACCGGCATGGCCGTACCATCTGGTTCCAGGTTGGGCCCTACTGTTCACACAGGCAGAGACCCCAGGAAGCTGATGGGTGGAAACGTGGGCTCACAAGAATTCGGGTGGAGATACTCAGGGCCTGTCTAGACCCTCCAAGGATCACACTGTTCCTGAGGGTCACATCCCTCCCCTCCCTTGCGTCCCAGGGTCGCAGCTAGTGGAAGTAGCCCAAGGGCAGGGCAGCTTTGCTGATGTGGACTCTGACATGGGGGAGGTCTTCGAGGCTTCCTAGGGGAGAAGCTACATTGATCCGGATGGGTGTGTGTGAGTCCCGCCTCTCTAAGGAATACTGCCCCTGTGCCAACCCAGGCTGATTCCTGAATTATCCCCATCCCATTTTAGGGGGATCCTGGACCCCTGGCACCCAAAGGTAAGCTACTCCTAATGTAATAGGCTAAGAGAGCAGAAAGGACTTCACACCTGCAAGGGCTACAGCACCCTTCTCCACCCTATCCCCCTGCAACCCTGGGAGTCACCCCTGGGCAGGATAGGACCCTCCACCTCCAACACCAGTGTCCTACAGGGCGCAAATCCCACAAAAAGAAATCCAAGGCCACACAGCCGAGTCCTGAGGACAGAGTGGAGGTATCGCTGCCTGCTCCCGCCTCCTCTTCCCCTGCACTCTCCAGCCCTGGCTGCCCCTCCTAGGCAGCTGCCTTACCCTAAGAGGGTGGGGGGAATAGTGGGCCCTAACCAACCTCTGAACTGCTCTCTGAGCATCTCAGGGACCCATGTCTCCTCCATCCAGGACCCTTCGCGTCCAAGCAAAGCCCTTTCCAGGACACGAAGGGCAAAGAGAGACCTTCCTGAGAGGACGGCAACTCAGCGGCCTGAGGGGTCCAGCCTCCAGCAGGACCCAGAAGTTCCCACAGTGCCCAAGAAGGGGAGGAGAAAGGGGAGACAGGCAGCTTCTGGTGGGCTTTCCTCATCACTCCCAGCAACTGGCTCTACAGGAGAGGATGGGATGGTGGCCTAGGAGCGCGTGAACAAAGGTGGGAGAGAGGCTGCCACAACAGCCCCTGGGAGTCTGAGCTGACCATTTTGCCTGTTCTTCCCCCAGGCCACCGCAGACCCCGGAAGGTCAAGGCTGACACCCCATCCTTGGAACCCGAGGGGACCTCAGCCTCTTAGCAGGAGGGTCTCCTTGTTGCACTCACCCTTTTTGTCTTGCCCTGAATCTGGGGGTCTGAATTCTTGGGAGCAGGCAATATCTGAAGGTGCAAACAGGCCCTACAGCTGTTCCCTGCACAACTCTCATGTTTTTAATTGTACCCCACCTTCCACATCTTTAAAGCTCATGTGAAAAATGCTGCATTTTTAATAAACTGATAAATTTGAACTTCTTGGCACCTCTTGGTCTGAGATGGCCAGATAGGAAGGGCCTGCTGCCCAGTCCTGGGGACAGGAGGCCCAGCTCCTCACAAGGCAAAACTGAGCCCCCATGCCAGTCCTCAAGTCTCTGGCTCTATCAGAGGACAGTTTGCCTCTGCAGGGACAGCCCCTCAGAAGTGGTACAAAGACCCTGGCCCCAGGCCGCCCAGTAGCCATAGCTCCTTCAGTTCAGATTCTCCAGGGTCCAGGGTTGTTCCTCCATCCTGGCAGGAGCCAGGCAAAACCCACCCTTCGGCCCCTCCCCAGCCCCAGGCCCAGGCCCTTTGCCTGCTGGCACAGGGGGGAGCTTCTCAACTCAGTCTCTTCATTGGCTTTTGGTCACTCGAGGTCACCAATCTCTTGTGGGGGCTGCAACCCAGACCCTGCACACACAGGTACTTCAGGATCTTGCCCCTACCCACCAAATACCTGGGAAGCCATCCCACCCCAGACCTCCCACCCCAATCCCAAGCCTGAGGATGGGCCCTAAGGGGAGCGAGCAGCAGCTACCAGCAGGGTTCCTGATCCAAGGATTTATTCCACAAGAAGAGGCTGATCCCTGCTTTAGGCTGGGGAAACAGAAATTAGGAGTCCCCAGAGCCTTCCACAAACAAAACCCCAGCCCCAGGGACTCAGTGTGGTGGAGGCTGAAGCACGAGCAACAGGGACAGCACTTGGAAGGGAGAAAAGGTGAGCTTCAGGCGGCTGTCCCGAAGGGGCAAGTGGCCAGCAGGGTCTGGTCGCTCCAAGAGGTCGCAGCTAGAGAACAGGAGGGGCCATGAGGGCTCTGCGAGGGTGAGACTACCCCCGCTCCCATCCCGCACCGCCACTCACAGGATGGCGTCCTGAACTGGCAGCGACAAGTGCAACCAGCAGTCCACGTGGCTGCCGTGGGCTTCATACAGCCTCAGGACCAGCGAGCGGCGCTGGGGGCTGCTCTCCGCCTGCAGAGGGGACACGGCTGGTGGGCGGGGCCGAGGGCGGGCCCAGTCCAGGACCCCGCCCCCAGCACATCCCACCCCTTGCCTGCTTGACGGTCTCCAATACGACCGCGGGTGAAGACAGGGAAAAGGCACTCCAGGAGGTGGCGGGCGCTGGGCTGGGGGCTGGCAGAGCCAATAGGGGGAAGTTTAGGCTGTAGGCAGCTTGGATAACGCCAGCATCCTGGAAAGAGCCTGGGGTATGACCAGGAAACAATGCTGGTGGAGAGTGTGGGCTACCCTCCCATGTCCCTAGAAGGAACAGGGAGCCAGGCTGCTGGGGTTTGGGCTCATAGAAGGGCAGAGAGGTGTCTAGGGCTGCAGGAAGGCCCCACCGTCCCCAGCACTCACCTTTGTGCGGCATCAGCGCGTAGGTGAACTCGTGGCGCCCCATATCAGCAGTAAAGTCTGGGGCTTTAGGCGCCCGCAAGCTGGGGTAAGGAGAGCGGGTAGGGGCCAGGCTGAAGCTGGTGGAGTTATGGCCGGGAAGACCCATGTCCCCATGCCAGCTCCCAGGCCTGGTGGGTACCCCACTTACAGCGAGAGGCTGAGGATGCTGCCTCGCACTGATGCGCCATACTTGCAGTCGTTGAGCAGGGCCAGTCCGAAGCCATGTTCTGACAGATCCATCCAGCGGTGGGCCCACACCTGGAGAGCAGATCCAAGACCCACTTGGTGGCCCTGTGCCCCTCTCTGTGCTTTCAGACTCCAGAGCTCCTGTCACTAGGCTGAGTACAAGCTCTAGAACCACACAACTGAACTCCAGCTCCCACTGCACGGGGCTCTGGGCATGCCACCCAACCTGCCTAAGCCTCAGTTTCCTTATCTGTGAAATGGGAATAAATAATAGTACTCACCCCACCGAATGATCATGAGTATCAAATTAAATGCAAAACTTTTTTTTTTTTTTCACACAGGATCTCAGTCTGTCACCCAGGCTGGAGTGCAGTGGCATGATCTGGGCTCACTGCAACCTCCACCTCCTGGGTTCAAGTGATTCTCCTGCCTCAGCCTCCCAAGTAGCTGGGATAACAGGGCATGTACCACCACACCCGGTTAATTTTTTTTTTTTTTTTTGAGACGGAGTCTCGCTCTGTTGCCAGGCTGCAGTGCAGTGGCACAATCTCAGCTCACTGCAACTTCCACCTAAAGGGTTCAAGCGATTCTCCTGCCTCAGCCTCCCAAGTAGCTGGGACTACAGGCGTGCGCCACCACACCCAGCTAATTTTTTTTATTTTTAGTAGAGACAGGGCTTCACCATGTCGTCCAGGATGGTCTCGATCTCGACCTCGTGATCCGCCCGCCTTGGCCTTCCAAAATGCTAAGATTACAGGCCTGAGCCACTGTGCCCAGCCAATTTTTGTATTTTTAGTAGAGAAGGGGTTTCACCATGTTGGCCAGGCTGGTCTTGAACTCCTGAAATCAGGCGATCCACCTGCCTCAGCCTCCCAAAGTGCTGGGATTACAAGCATGAGCCACCGTGCCCGGCCAATGTAAAGCATTTAGTGCAATGCCTGGCACGCACCTTAGGAAGCAGCAAATGTTGATTATCCTCTTCCTCCCCAGCCCGTACCACACAAGCAGTCTCCCCAGCCAGGGAGGAGTCCAAGGCCACCCCCACCCTGCCATGTCAGACCTCAAATCGAGCCCAGTCCCAAGAAGTATTGTAGTGGGTAGGTCGCTGCAGGTGCCCAAACTGGATCTCATAGGTAGCCTGGGAACTCCGCACGCGGGCAGGGAACTCCACCTTCAGGAACTTGTGGGCCTCATGCCAGTGTACCTGGGAGCAGGATGGAGGGTGGGAGTCAGGGAAGGAAGAGACACACCCAGGCCTGGGGCTGGCCCCTCCTTACCAAGCACACTTGGGGAAAACAGCCACCCCGTCCCCCTCCCCCACTACCTCGGTGTGGAAGCGGACATAGGGGCAGCCAACATCCAGCACGACCTCCTGGCTAAGTCGACTGTTGGGGCTGATCTGCAGCAAGAACCAGGCGCTGCCCCGCAGGCCACCCTCAGTGCCCACTGCCAGGGTCCCTGCCTGGCCCAGCACAGGCTTCCTATGGGACAGGGATGGACATACTGAGCCAGAGCAGCCTGTGTTCCTGCCACCTCCACCATCTCCACATGCTGCCCAGCCCATACCGTGTCTCCAGGTGGTAGTCCATGACGTCCCATGCATCCCAGTACAAGGGGACATCATCAAACAGCACAAACTGGTTCCCCACAGCACCCTCAGCAATGGCCTCCCTGGAAGGACATGGGATTGATGCTGTACAACCATCTGACCTTGCTCCCTCCAGCTGCTCTTGGTGGGGTAGGGTGGAGTGAGTAGACCCAGGGGACAGGGGACTACTGCCCAGCCTGCCCTGCTCCATGTGTGGGTTCCAGCCCACAGCCACTGGTGGGCTGCTGTGGGCAGTGTTGCAGCCAGGGGAGAGAGGAAACGGGCTGGGGTCTACTTGCCAGGCACTGGGAAAGGGCAGCAAGGAGTTGGCACCTGCCAGAGGCCACCAGGACCAAGGATGTCAGGCGGCCAGTCGGGTCCAGCTTCACTCGGATGATGCCATTGTCCAGAGTCACGGAGCCGTCAGTCTTTGTGGGAGGAGGCCTTGAGGCTGAGTCTGTAGGGGCTTCCCACACCAAAAGTCCTCCCACGCCAACCCCAGCCCCGCCTCACTACTTGCTCCAGGCAGGGGAGCTCAGTTGTTAGGAAAGCATCCCAGCACAGCTCCTGCCCCTCAGGACATGCAGGACTCACCTCTTGCACTACGAACACAGGCTGCTGAGGCAGCAGGGGCTGCAGCGAGGTGGGGGGAGGAACAGGAGCATAGCCCATGCTGGGCACTGTCACCAGGGCTGGGGGTGAGGCCTGGGCATCAGTGCAGCCTTCCTGACCTTTCAGGAAGCTTGCGTAGGTGGGGGTGGGGTGGTGGAAGATGAACGACTACTCTCCAGTCAGGGGCACCCAGATCCCTAGGGGT
This sequence comes from Rhinopithecus roxellana, assembly GCF_007565055.1. NCBI lineage: Eukaryota > Metazoa > Chordata > Mammalia > Primates > Cercopithecidae > Rhinopithecus > Rhinopithecus roxellana. The sequence continues at coordinate 79,626,108 of NC_044553.1, read as the reverse complement.
ATCCCAGGCCTGATCTGTCTGGCCTCCATCCTTCCTGCTGCAGTAGCAACCCTTCCCCTCAGCTTGTACCTAGGCTGTGGGCCCCACCAGGCTTGGGCAGGGCCATCACTTCGGTCCGCTTCCAGGGCAGTGTGTTGACGATGAGGAGGCCCTCGGGACCTGGCTCCCCAGCACACAGGGCTGCGGCTGCGGCGCTGAGCAGTGTATTGCCATGGGAACGGATGTCTGAGGAGAGACTGGCTGGTCATAGGTGGGCAACAGGTCTGGAATGAGCCCATGGGTATCCCACAGGAGACACTCGGGGCTCAGCCCTGGCATTGGAGAGAGCGGGAAGGACTACTGTGAGCCTAACCTTCGTAGTGGCACATGGCTTCCTCTGCCACCATCTGGATGCAGCTTCCAGTCACCACATCATGGAACTGGTTCAGAAGCAGAAGCCTGCAGGGGCCAAGGGCAGGGATGGGAAGACTGGGAGGGGCAGCCACAGAGGTATTTGCAGTGAGCAGTCAGGTGGGTGGCAGGGGCAGAACCAGGCTAACCTCCAGAGGTGCTGCAGCTGGGCTGCTGGGTATAGGAACTGGGTACTGCGGGCCAGGGCCAGGCTACTGAGCAGCTCCACATCGTGCAGGATTCGCTCACATTCCCGGTTCCCCTTCTTGATCTGAGCCCAGGATGAGATGATTAGTCTGGAGCCTGCTTAGGTGTCCCAGGACACCTTCCAAAGCCCTCCCTTACTCAGAATCCCTGAGGACCCCCTAAGGGCCTCGTGGAGAAGGCCTCTGGCAGTGACCTGCCTTAAATGCCTTCCCTCTTCTCCCCGCAGCCCAAACCCCTTTCTTCAGGGACACTGCCTCCTTCAAGTTTTCTTGACCAACCCAGGTCTTGAACTTCTCTCCTCCAAACTTCTCTTCCCCTAGATCTGGCCTGGGCTCTCTCCCCTGCTGCCTTCTCTGACCCTCTGCAGATCAAGGGCACGCCCTCCCTGCACAGCCCTGCAACCTGCCCCTGACCTGGGCATGGGTGGTGTATGTGCCATTGTGCAGCTCCAAGAAGAGCTCCCCAACCCACGTGCACAGCTGCCCTGAGTCACTCTCCAGTGCCGAGAAGAGCTGCCTTGGAGAAGATAGCTGCACCCTGAGGAAACCACAAGTCTGGGTCTCCCAGCCTTGGAGACCACATGGCTCACCCTTCTTCCACACCAGAGCAAAGGATCCAGCCCCTACAGAGAGGAGCCACTCCAGAAAGCTCCCCGTCCACACATTGCCAGCCCTGGACGCCCTAGGAGAGCCTCTCTTTCTGGTGGGCTGGAGCCCTTACCACCTTCAGCTTTTCCCCCACCCACCCCCAGGGTGGAAGTTTGGAGGAACCCGTGGTCTAGGATTGGAACAGGACAAGGTCCAGATGAGGGGTTGGGTCCAATGTCTGAGGGAAGGCAGGGCTCATGGCAAGGGCCCAGGTTGGGGCTAAAGGAGAGCCAAGGCCTGGCCTGACCTGGGCAGCCCATCCGTATTGCTCAGGCGCTTCAGGCGGTCCAGCATGGTCTGGGTGGGGCCACCACCCCCATCCCCAAAGCCAAAGAGGAAGGCACTGTGGTTGGCCCGCCCCTTGTCCCGGTTGTTGGCCACAGTCTTCAGCACCTAGACAGGTGAGGGCAGGCCATCATGGATCAGCCTGGGACAAGCCAGCCCTCTCCAGTCTGCCCCTACCCCACCACCCTAGGTGACCCCTCACCTCCTCCACGCTGCCCTGCATCACATAGGAGTCGCCAGGTGGGAAATGGACCAGTACGCGGGAGCCATCCAGCCCCTCCCAGAAAAAAGTATGGTGCTACCAGCAGAGAAACAGAGTCAGGGCTGAGGCAGAGCCAGGCCTTCCAGACTTGGTCCTGCCCCTGCCTGCTATGTGACCCTGGCAGAAGCAGTGAGGGTTTGGTGGTCTGTCTAGGACCCCTCAATAAGGGGGAAGAGGCAAATGGGCCAGGTGGGACTCTGACCCACTCTGACCCTGACCCCCCCTGAGGCCCTGCTCACTGGGAAGGAGTTCACCAAATTCCAGCTCAATTTCTGGGTGAGAAAGCGCCTGATGCCACAGCCGTGCATGATCTGGGGGAGCTGTGCTGAGTAGCCAAAGGTGTCCGGCAGCCAGAACTGCGGGGAAAGAGGATCCTGGAGTGCAGGAACCAGAGCTCCAGGTGGACTCACCCCAGCCTCAGCCCCTCAGCACTCCAAGTCGAGCGCCAGCCCCACTTGCCCACAACCTGGTGCAGCAGCTCTCAGCCTACCTCGGAGCACATCTTCCCAAACTCCTGCAGAAAGAAGTTCTGGCCCTGCAAAAACTGCCTCACCATGGCCTCTCCACTGGGCAGGTTCCCATCCTGGCAGCGAAAGAAGTGGGAGGCAGCCCAGGTCAGCGCTGGATGGGGAGCAGGCAGGCACTCAGGCCAACCCACTCCCTGCAGGAGAAGCCAGGGCTGCTCCAACATGGGAGTTACAGCCGGAACTCAGGAAGGGCCCCTGTCCTTCAGGCCTGACTGTCCATCTGCCTGAGGGGGTGCTTAGGACTAGGCCACGCAACTTGTCACAGTGTTGGAGGCTCTCCTCCCGCTTCAAGTCCCAGGCCTTGAGATCCCAGGGACTAATGAGCCAGCCCTGCCACACAGGGGATGAGTGGCCTGTGGAAAGTCACCAGCAAAGCCAGGAGGGCTGGGGCTACCTGAGGGAAAGCCGTTGTCATATGGTTCAAGGCTGAGGGGTGCTCAGTGCACTTACCATCTCCACCCAGGTGCCCCCCACAGGCACAAACTGCCCACGGCACGCAAACTCCTGGAGGCGGGAGTGCAGGCCAGGGTAGCGGCTCTTCACCCACTCCAGCTGCTGCGCCTGTGGGCAGGTTGAGGGGAGCTGGGCCCAGAGTGATGAGGGCCCCACCCAGGACAGAGCATATGGGACTCAGTGGGTGGCTAAGGGTGAGGAGCAGCCCTGCCCCCAGGCCCAGGAAACCTTCAGGGCCTGTGGAGCTCCAGGGAGGGCCATGTGCTTCCCTTCCCCCTCACAGCTGTCCCTCTGACCTGGGAGCAGGCAAAGATGAACTCAGGGTTTCGCTCCATGAGCTGCAGGGCGGTCACCCAGCTCCGGGCACATTTCCTCATGGTCTCTTTGAAGGGCCAAAGCCAGGCTAAACGGGGAGTAGGGTGGAGGATGGAGGGAGTGGCAAGGCTGACCAGGCCCGCGCTGGGGTTCCAGAGGGTCACCTAGCCTCCCTCCTATCCCAGGCCCTTCACCCTGGAAAGCCCTGTGGTGTCTCTCCTGAGCGGTCACTTCACTTCACTCCAGCAAGGTGGGAGGGGGGCTGGGGAAAGGAGGCGGCAGTGCTATAAGGCCAATTATACAGGTCAGGAAATGGAGGCTCCAGGTCCCGGAACAGCTTCAGTCCTCTTGGGGAATTAGACATCCCCTAGAGGATCCTACGAGAGGCAGCAGGGTCTACCCTGCCACTGCACACACTTGACGGATACCTGGGAACAGGGGCATGGCTCCCAGGATGGAGCCAGCTGTCCTGCCAGAGGTGCTACAGCCTCTCCTGACCCCCAGGCCACAGTTCCTCAGTCTAGAACCTCTCACACCTTACCCTACATCTTGGCACAGCAGAGAAAGCCCTTGTTCTGTGATCCCAAAACTTCAGCTGCATCAGAATCAATACCTTCAGGAGCTTGTTAAAAATGTGGATTTCCCATAAAACTCAGACACTGCAAACTTGAGGAAGCCTCTCTGGAATCCCCCAACCCAACTGGAGTAAGTACCTCTTCTGCGCTCTCCAGTGCCCCAGACTCCCCACCACTGTGACACCAACTCTGCCTGCTGAATCCTTCTCTATAATCCTACCCTCAATATCTAGCATGGGCCCCACGAGGCATCATATTTTGTTGAAAGAATAAATGAGGCTGGGCACGGTGGCTCACGTCTATAATCCCAGCACTTTGGGAGGCCAAGGCAGGCGGATCACCCGAGGTCAGGAGTTCGAGACCAGCCTGACCAATGTGGTGAAACCTCGTCTCTACTAAAAATACAAAAATTAGCCAGGCGTTGTGGTGGGTGCCTGTAATCCCAGCTACTCAGGAGGCTGAGCAGGAGAATCACTTGAACCCAGGAGGCAGAGGTTGCAGGGAGCCGAGATCACACCATTGCACTTCACCCTAGGTGACAAGACTAAGACTCCATCTCAAAAAAAAAAAAAAAAAAAAAGAATAAGTGAATCCAAAGCAAGCAGAGCCCACAGTCCAGCCCCCTGGTCCCATTTTACAGATGGGGAAAACTCAGGTCCAAGAGGGACAGGAACTTGCTGAGCATCACACAGTGCTTCTAGGACACACCCAGGTCTTCAAGGGCACTCCTGCCTCCCCAGCCAGCCCAACCAGCTGCTGTCCTACCTGTATCAATGTGGCAGTGCCCTGTGGCATGAATGGTGTGTTGGCTTTCACCTCCACGTTGGCCAAAGAACCTGGAGGCCAGGGCCTGGGCCACTGGGAAGGTCTCGGGCTGGGCAGGGTCACACACGTTCACCATCTGGTTGGCTGTGTACAGGGCCTGAAAGCTGCGCTGGTTGTCCTTCCCGAGGCCCTGCAGCAGGGTTCTGCCCCTTAATCCCCTTTTCAAGCACGGCTTCCAGACCTAGGCCCCACTGATCTCCTCAGGGCTCTCAGCAGAGCTCCCCTGACCTCCAACCCTTTTTCCCTGCTGGTACCCCTGCTCAGCACCGTGTCCCCCACCTCTTCACATAGGAAAATTCTCTCAACCCTCAAACAGGTGGAAACCCTCTTCCTACTCTGGATTCCGAGAGTCCCATTTATCTGACCCAAAGAACAACCTTCTTGGAGCAGGGCTCTAGAGGGTAGCAGGGGGTACAGGGGGTATAAAATACCTTGGCTATGCCCAGCAGCAGCTCCAGATCCACCAGGAGCATGTGGACATCTCGGTGGAACACAGCCAGCTCAGCTCGGCTCAGCTGGAACATCTTCTCAGGATCAGGGGCTGCAATGATGCTTCCCTTCCCGGCCCCCAGGAGTCCATTGCAGGCTACTTCCACATAGAGGGTGAGGCTACAAACATGGGGAGACAGCCTCAGGCTAAGGGACTAGCACAGCACTCTGGGGACCTGGGGAGGGACACCCAGGAGGCATCCAGCTGAGGCCAACCTGTCTGCTTTCAGGATCCACTACCCAGAATATCCCACAGTGTGTCAAGAGCGCATGTGGGAGGGTTGGGGTACAAACACCAGATGGATCCTATGTCCTGCTGTCAGAGAGAATAAGTAGCAAAGTTTGGAACCATGTAAATTACACTGCTGTTTAGTCTTATATTTCCAAAGTTGTCTTTGCAAAGCACTGCCTTGGTCTTGGAACCCTCTTTGCATATTAAAAGCATGTTCGGATCTCCCAGGCTCGAACTTTTAGACCCAAGATCTAAAACCAACATGGCTAACATGGGCGGGCCATTCATTGGAGAACAGGCTGGGCTGTGGTGATGCCATACTCAGGCTGCAGAGAACAAACACGACTTCCTTAGGGAGGCCTTGCTGACTCCACTTCCCCACTAAGTCTAGAGCAAATTCCTCAGTGGAGTACCCAGGATTTTCTTCCAGAGCCTTCAGCTTTGTAATTATATGAGTAGACCTGTCTCCCTTTGTTGGCAAGGACTATTTTATTCACCACCATACTCCCAGTGTCTGGAAGCATCTGAAACAGTGTTCAATCAATATAAAATACAATAATAACGTCTAAGAAGTGTTTTTAATGGTGTCATAAAATGTCCATGTTATAACATGAAATGTAAGAAGTCAGGATACAATCTCAACTAGTAAAAACTACACCAGGATGAGTCGGGCACGGTGGCTCACGCATGTAATCCCAGCACTTTGGGAGGCTGAAGTGGGTGGACAGCCTGAGGTCAGGAGTTTGAGACCAGCCTGGCCAACAGAGTGAAACCCCATCTCTACTAAAAATACAAAAAATTAGCTGGGCATGGTGGTGGGCACCTGTAATCTCAGCTACTAGGGAGGTTGAAGCAGGAGAATTGCTTGAACCTGGGAGGCGGCGGTCGCAGTGAGCCGAGATTGCGCCATTGCACTCCAGCCTGGGTAACAAAAGTGAAACTCCATCTCAAAAAAACAAAACAAAACAAAACAAAACAAAAACAAAAAAAAACAAACAACAACAACAAAAACTATGCTGGAAAGATACACCAAAAACATGAATACTGGGCTGGGCGCGGTAGCTTGCACCTGTAATTCCAGCACTTTGGGAAGCTGAGAAGGGTGGATTACCTGAGGTCAAGAGTTTGAGACCAGCCTGGCCAACAAGGTGAAACCCTTTCTCTACTAAAAATACAAAAAAATAGCTGCGCGTGGTGGCGCACACCTGTAATCCCTGCTACTCAGGAAGCTGAGGCACGAGAATCACTTGAACCTGGGAGGTAGAAGTTGCAGTGAGCTGAGATCCGGCCACTGCACTCCAGCCTTGGTGACAGAGGGAGACTTCATCTCAAAAAAAAAAAAAAAAAGAACATGAATGCTGAGACGTTAATAATGTTCATCTCTATTCTAGGGAGTGGAATAACAGTAGTTATTTATTTCTTTGTGCTTTCCTGTATTTACCACAAGGCAAACATTATTATTATTATTATTATTATTATTATTATTATTTATTTATTTTTTTTTTTTGAGACGGAGTCTTGCTCTGTCTCCCGGGCTGGAGTGCAGTGGCCGGATCTCAGCTCACTGCAAGCTCCGCCTCCCGGGTTCACGCCATTCTCCTACCTCAGCCTCCCGAGTAGCTGGGACTACAGGCGGCCGCCACCTCGCCCGGCTAGTTTTTTGTATTTTTTAGTAGAGACAGGGTTTCACAGTGTTAGCCAGGATGGTCTCGATCTCCTGACCTCGTGATCCACCCGTCTCGGCCTCCCAAAGTGCTGGGATTACAGGCTTGAGCCACCGTGCCCAGCCAAACATTATTATTTTTGAGACAAAGTCTCACTCTGTTGCCCAGGCTGTAGTGCAGTGGTGTGATCATGGCTCACTGCAGCCTCAGCCTCCTGGGCTCAGGTGAACCTCCCACCTCAGCCTCCCAGGTAGTGTGGGTCACTGCACCCAGCCCATTATTTTTATGGTTAGGAAAAAATCATGCTTTTAAAAGCAAACAATGAGATGTGAGGATGATTGTGCTAGAGCAGAGGGGTGCTTCTAAGATCACTCTGGGCCTCAGCTCCTCCTTGCTCACTGGTACTCCCTCCCTGACATCACTGGTCAACCAGGGCACAGGGACTCACCTTCGGGGGTCTCTTTCCCCCAGCCTGTCAGTCAGGACATAGCTGGTCTTCTCACCCTCTTTGGTTAAACCCTAGTGGAGGGGGGGAGTGAGAAAGACAAGGCTTGAGGCCTTTGGACAGTTCAGATAAAGTGTAAGCCATGGGGAGACAGGTCCCTCCATCTGGTCCCCAGCTCTGGGTCCTCGCTCCCAAGCAGGGCCAAGATTGGCAAATCAGGGACCCTTGGCAGTAGATGCCCCAATTCCCATGGCAGCCAGCACCATGAGCACCAAATAGCCCCCGTTTACCAGTGGCAAAGCCATGGTCTTATGGGAAGGGCCCTGGGAAGGGGTTAGGAGGCCTGAGTGTGGATTCTGGTGGCCTCTGCACCCCTAAATAAATACCTGAAAAGAAACTCCATGAAGTTAGGGGCAGGTTTGCCTCATTCTCTGCCACACCCTAGTGCTTAAGAGTATGGCCCAGAATGGACACCAGGGGATATTTGCTAAGTCAGTGAAGGGAGGGAGGGAAGGTCTCTGCCTTCTTGTAGCCAGGAAGAACAGTCTTAAACCCAGATTGAGAGTCAATCCAACTTGAAATGGAAGCTGTGTGAACCTGAGTGAGTGAACTAACCTCTACACATCTCAGTTTCTTAATCTGTAAATGGGTATAAAGACCTACTAGATAGGAGTATAAGGACTAAATCTGATAAGGGTGGAGCATGAACAAGACACTTAACAGTGGTTATAGCTGGGGAATGGGATGGGTGATAGGGAGAGATCCATTACTTTATCTAGAACTGTTTGAAATGTTTTCCTATAAGTTTGTATTACATAGAATAAAAACTAAGGACCAATTGCAGAGATGCCCAAGTGACAACTTCCTTAGTCTTGAAATCCTGATACCACCCTGTAGGCAGAGCAACTCAGCTGTGGCTTCTCTAGAGTCCACAGGAGAAGGTCTGTAGTCATTTCAGGGCTGAAATGTGGCCATACCTGGCCCTAGGGCAGGGTTCCTCACCTGGACAGGTTCCCCATCACGCCACACCAGACCTTCTCCATCACTTTCCCAGCAAAGGTGAACTTCCTGGCCTACCCATGCCTCTGGGATGGTCAGTTCCACCCGGAACCAGCAGGTCCACCATCTGCAAGAGAGCTGTTGTGATAGGCCCAGAGCCCAGATAGCCCTATCCTGATATCCTTCCTTGGATAAAGTGTCGGCCGGGGCTTGCAACTCTCCAAGAATCTGCAGTGTCACAAGGTACTCAGCTTTGAGTCACAAGAAAGGAGCCACAAGGTGAGAAGCAAGATGAGGGAAAGAGGCAGAGGCGTCAAAGGTTCGTGATCCCTAGGGTGCCCTTCCTAAGGGATGTCCAGAGGCGGCTATGTGGGGATGAAAACCATCCCCTGAAGACTAAGGGACCAGGGAGCTGTTCCCAGCAGAGGGTGCTGCTCGATCCCACGTAGTTGCCTAGGGCAGAGGGCGGACAACGGTGTGGCCGGGAGCTGGGTTGGGACTTCCCTTAGACCCGTAGCCCCGCCCACCCGCTGGGCGTTACCTACGTGGGTCCGAAGCTGCAGCCGACCTGCGCTGGGCGGAAGTCCCGCTGGACTGCCTCCTCGTAGGGAAGCCTATCTGGCGTCAGGAAGCTGGAGAGCGCAGCCACAGGGCAGCTGGCCCCAAAAAGCCTGCGTAGGACGGGCCAGTGGGCATATGCTGGAGGCCACCCCGTTTCCGCCTGGGTGCCAGCTGGCCAGTGAGGTCGCACTTTCCCTGGATCCTCCGCCAAGAGGGCTGCCTGGCCGCACTGCGGCAGTCCATTCCCTTCCCCCTCCTCCCCGGCCTCTGCCCTGCCCGCGGCGAGCACTTCATTCCGCGGCCCGGGTGGCTGCAGCTTGGGTTTCTCCCCGGAAGGAAAGCCTGAAGCGCCAGGGGCCACACCTGCCGCGGAGGTTACAGTCGGTAAAGTAGACCGGCGACATGAACTTCTCCACCCGCTCCAGCGTGGTGCGCCAGTGCTTCAGGGCCGGCGCAGCCGCCATCGCCGAGCTCTCGCTCCTCTTTCCGGAAGGCCCCTGGCGCTACAGTCCCGCTCCACCGCAGGAAACCAAAGGTTCCGGCGTCCAGAGGGTGCCTCCCAGCCCCGGGCAGCTTTGCTTGGCACACCGGCAGCGCTCGGAAGCCCAGCTGCTGTCTGAACCTTGAGCCGAGTTGCAAGCTAGAAACTGTGTTTTTGAGGCCCCCCTATGTTGTCCGAGATAGTGGGCCGCAGGGCAAATCTCAAAATAAAATGGGAAATTTGACGATTAGAACTCCTGAAAGTCTCGGGACAGAGACTTAGGCCATTCGGCAAGAAGGGCACGAGCCTCAGCTGCTGCAGACCCAGCCTCAGAAGCAGCAACCGGGAGGGAGACCTCTGGCTCTAGCTGTAGTTGAACACAGAAAGTGGTGTTTGCTTAACGTGGAGAGCCAGACTACCCGGAGTAGGTGTTTTCATACCGGACGGAGGTCAGGGTGTTAGTGAGCAGGAAGGTAGAGCTTTACGCCCAAGTTACCACGACTTCCTCGATTACAGGCTTTACTGAATGTATATTGCTAACTCTTGCACATCAGCAGAAACTCTGGAGTTTGAGGTGGCAGAACAGTCATAGCATTGACGATTCCAATAGGAAAATGTATTCCACCATACAGGACTGTAGAGTCCAGGGAAATCATAATACCAGAAACAGAACTCCAGTTTCATTCTCACCCCTAGTACTCCACTGAGAGCTTTGTTTTTTTCTCCTGGGGTTGCCAAGAGAGTGTCTATAAAATCATTAGGAACAAAAAAAATACACAAGATTAGCCCTGATATTTTAATGGAAATACTGACCAAGTTTACAACATTTCAAATGCAAATCACACGGAAAGGTGACTAAGTACAGAATACCAAATGTGATTTAAAATAAAGATAACCTGCTGCTGCATATAATACAGATTGGGTTTAGAGCCTGGAGCTCAGATGTCAGACAGCAGGAGGAATAAAAATGATACTTGTGAAAACCCAGGCTGTAGGTGAAACTGTCTTCTGTTGGTTGCACTGGTGGGTTGGGACTTTCTCCTGAACTGGCCTTGAAATCCTTTTCTGACCTGCAGGCAGGTGCTCTGGATGTAACACTGCAGGGGCAGCAACAGCCAGGGCTGACCCTGATCACACCCCACCAGTTTCCCCTATGGTTCCAGGTCAACATGACCTTTCTTGAGGGAACACAGGGGAACAGGTGAATCATTTCTGAGAAAACCTCAGGATCTTTCCCTGAAATCAGTACACATGACCACTCCCAAGTCAGACATTGCCCCAGTTTTGCCCTAAAATCTTATCCCACAAAGCTCTTTTTGGCACCCTACACTTCGGCTCACAGTCTCCTCTCCCCAATACAAAAGAAGCCTAAAATCAGGCTGGCTTTGGTGGCTCACACCTGTAATCTCAGCACTTTGGGAGGCCGAGGTGGGAGGACAGCTTGAGGAGAGGAGTTTGAGACTAGCCTAGGCAGCATAGCAAGACCCTGTCTCTACAAAAAGTTAAAAAATTAGCTGGGTGTGGTGGCATGCAGCTACTCAGGAGGCTGAGGTGGGAGGATTGCTTGAGCCTGGGAGGTCAAGCCTGCAGTGAGCTATGATCGTGCCACTGCACTCCAGTGTGGGTCATAAAGTGAGACTTTGTCTTTAAACAATAATAAAAGCCTAAAATCAGGTCTACCATGTAGTTTGAAAATCCAAGAGCCAAAAAATTTTTCTTTTTGGTGGTGGTGGTGATTTTTAACTAAAAAGCAAACATAAAACACACAAAACATTGCTGCTTACAACTAAGACTTGCGTAATGGTTGCTGAAGAAAAATCCACCAGAGTACTGGGAGGGGCTCAGTTGGTCTTTGTTCAGAAAGTCCAGGTTAACCACATAGAAAAATTCTAATTATTCATGTTTAAATGCTAGTTTAAATTTATGTAATTAAAAAAATAGGTATCCCATTTCAAATTCTCTCCCTCCCAACCCCATTTATAAGGTAAACCACATGCCTTATACACACTTTTTTTCAAATACTGGTTTGGTATTTAAGTTGCTCACCCCCATCCATCACCAATGTGAATAAGAAAAAATATATAGAAATACAAACTACATAGCTTGACAGCTTACCCAAATATAAAATATTTTCAGATAGCTGAACAAGGGGAAAAAACATGTACTAAAAGACTAAAGTATTCTAAGATTTTGGAATATTTTGATTTAGAACAAGTAACAAGTATTTAAAGCAAAATCCTGTTTCTACCCTGGATAAGGAACTGAAGCCAAAATCCCTGCTTCACAGTATTTTCTGGTGAGGACAAGGGACGTGGGTTGAGAGTTTATTCCTTAAGTAAGAACCAAGCTTTATTTATTTACAAAAAAAAAAAAAAAAAAAAAAAAAAGTTGGGGGCAAAGGGGAAGACAAGTTTTACACAAAAGTACTACAATGGTAACTCCCTTTGGTAAAAAGTGTAATAAATGTCTTGTACATCTGTTCATAGGTACTAAATCTGAAGCCACATAGTACTATGGTACACAAGAAGCTAGAGCAGTTATGCTAGCACATCAAAGCATATTTCTTTTAATAAAAAATTGACAGTATGTACATTATGTACAAAAAAACAAGTTAAAATCGTGTGTGTGTGCATGTGTGTGTCAGAGAGTAAAGCTGGTGGATGGCACTAGGGTAGACTAGTAAAGAGGCAGATACAAAACAGTTCCACGGGAGCTAAAAAGGACGACTGATTTGAACTCGTTGAGGTTGAGAACCAGAGGAGAGAAAGGGTAGGCAGCAAGGGATTCGTCAGGAATAAAATCCACAAGATGATCAATCCCAAAGCCAAACTGCAGGTCCCAGATAAAACCTAATGGGTGATCTTAGATGTGCTCAAGTGACCAGAAAAAAAAAATCAAATCCAGTTTGTTTTTTTTTTTCCTTTTGTGGGGAGGGGAGAGGAGCAGTGACCGTGATAGTTCCAATCCATCTGAGTATTAAGTCCTTCCCCAGTCTGTTTTGTAAATGCATCTCCATCCAAAGTGTGAACAGCATCCGGTTCCCTCACTGAAAGTTAGGCCACAGGAGACTCCAGTCTTAGCTCTGCTGGTGTGTGCAAGCAAACTGCACGTCTTTGCTTGCAAGGACTTCCTTCCCCTCCAGGGCAGGCTATACCCAAAACCCTTTGGGAAAAGTTCCAGCTTCAGCTTTGTAAGGTATTCATGTTCCTAACAGGTAGCCCACTTGGTGCCAGGCTGCACCAGCCACACACAGGTCAGGTGGCCATGTCCCAGAGAGGCCCAGTGAGGCTTGAAAGGCATCTTCCTTGTTTCTTCAGTGTGTGAATGCATAGGCCTACACACACACCCCCACACACACCCCAAGTTATCTGCTCTGGCTTTGCAGTTAAGGGGCTTTGAATACTGTGCCGTATTTGACACGATACTTGTTAATGCTCACAAAATGCAGGGTCTCTGTATCACAGGTGGTGGTACAGGGCACCAGGCCCTCCAGCCCCTCACCCATGAGCCACTTGCTGGTCTCTGCTGCCATTTCACGGGGCACATGCTCCTTGGTCCATTTATCTACCCAGGCCTGGAATCTCTGATGTAGACGCTTGCTTACACGCTCATGGGACTGCAAAACAGAAAAAAAATATTTTTTATTAAATGAAGCAGAACCAAAAAAGAGCCCTTCAAATACAAAGCCTAATCTTCTAAAGGAACAAAGGAGAGATTGGGCTCAAGTCTTAGATACTGTTTTTGTTTTTCTTTAAAAAAAAAAAAAAAAAAAAAAAAAAGGATTCTCTGTTTAAAAAGAAGTTAAAGAGGTAGTAAGAACATAGAACATGTGAGGGCATGAAAATCCATAAAGCCTTCAAAGAAATGTGAACACAGGCTCTGGGCTGAAAAAGCTCAGTGTTCTCAATTTTAGCATGCATTAGTATAACCTAGGGAATGTGTTAAAAAGACACATTTCCGATGAGGCGCAGTGACTCACGCCTGTAATCCTAGTACTCTGGGAGGCCGAGGCAGGCAGTTCGCTTGAGCTCAGGAGTTTGAGACCAGCCTGCGCAACATGACAAAACCCCATCTCTACAAAAATACAAAAATTAATCTGGCGTGGTGACACAATCCTGTAGTCCCAGCTACTCAGTAGGCTGAAGTGGGAGGACCGCTTGAGCTGGGAGGTGGAGGTTGCAGCGAGCTGAGATCGCACCACCGCACCCCAGCCTGGATGACAGAGCCAAACCCTGTCTCCAAAAACAAACAAAAAACCCAAAACCCCACACTTCCTTGGTTTTACCAATGTGCATTTTAAACCAGCAACCCAGCTGATTCTAATGTATCTTGGGTAGGACCCAGTGAGCCATTGATCACTTCTATCAGCATGGAGATCCACTTTTAAGCCAGATAGTGCAAAGCAAAGGGCTTAAAACCCACTCTCCCTCCACTGTGTTACCCCACCCTGGCAAGTAGAGTCCAGGATTGTCAGATCTTCTGTAGGGGGTTCTGTTCCCACCAACACACCCAGTAAAAATTTATTGGTGACCACATGCAAGGATACTAGAAGAGATACAAAAACAAAACTGGTGTTGCCCAGTGTCCCAAATAATGTGAATCAGAGACAGGCAGACACACAACACATAGCAAAAAAAATTAGTCAGGCGTGGTGGTGCACACCTGTAATCCCAGCTACTCGAAAGGCTGAGGCAAGAGAATCTCTTGAACCCGGGAGACAGAGGATGCAGTGAGCTGAGATCATGCCAGTGCGCTTCCCTCTGTGCCATGAGAGAAGTACAGCAGACTCTTGAACAACACGGCTTTGAATGGCACAGGGCCACTGATAGGCAAGTTTTCTTCCACCTCTGCCAACCCCGAGATAGCAAAACCAACCCCTCCCCTTCCTCCTCCCTCTTCAGCCTACTCAACAAGATGAGAATGAGGACCCTTTATGATGAGCCACATCCACTTAATGAAGAGTAAATATATTTTCTCTTGCATATGACTTAACATTTTCTTTTCTCTAACTTCCTTTATTGTAAGAATATACAGTATAGGCTGGGCACAGTGGCTCACACCTATAATCCCAGCACTTTAGGAGGCTGAAACAGGTGGGTTGTTTGAACCCCTGAGTTTAAGACCAGCCCTGGGCAATGTAAGGAGACCCTGTGTCTATTTCCATTAAAAAAAAAAAGAAAAAAAGAAAAAAAGAATGCAGTATATACAATACACACAACATACAAAATATGTCTATCAACTGTTTATCAGTAAGCCCCCCAGTCAACAGTAGACTATCAGTAGTTCCATTCCGGGGGAGTCAAAAATTATACACAGATTTGACTGTGCAGGGGCCAGTGCCCCAAACCCGTGTCATTCGAGGGATAATCATACATTAAACTGTGTGTTCAACATCTCCCACTTGAAAGTTTTGTAGTCCTTTCAAACTTAAAACAGCACTTTGTCTGTCTCCCAAATCTCATAACCCCTTTCTATTAACAGGTGAGTCCCTAAAATCTCCACTTAAGCAAAACAAAACAAACCAAAAAACCCCAAAACGAATTAGGCACCATCCTTGATGTCCTCCTTTCGCTTACCCCCACATTTGATCCAACACCATCTCTTGTCAATTAAATATCTAAATTATATCTACATCTGGGCGTGGTAGCTCACGCCTGTAATCCCAGTACTTTGGGAGGCTGAGGTGGGTGGATCACTTGAGGTCAGGGGTTCGAGACCAGCCTGGCCAACATGGTGAAACCCCATCTCTACTAAAAATACAAAAAATCAGCCAGGCGTGGTGGCGCATGCCTATAATCCCAGCTACTCAGTAGGCTGAGACAGGAGAATCGCTTGAACCCGGGAGGCAGAGGTTGCAGTGAGCCGAGATTGGGTCACTGCACTCCAGCCTGGGCGACAAGAGCGAAACTCTGTCTCAAAAATAAATAAACACATAAAATCTACAATGTAATTCTTCCAATTCCACTGCCACCCTAGTAGTCTGGGTGGTCCCCAAATCTCATTTGGACAAGGGCACCCTTTTGAGTGGTCTCTGCTCTTCCAACTTTATACATACCCATCTCCACTCTCCTCATAGCACTCTAAGCTATCTTTGTCAAATGTCCCAATGCATCTCAAACAAACTCCAAACCATGGCCAATTAGACAAAGTAATGTGGCCTCTGCCTACCCTTCTAACTTCATGCAACCTTGAGTCACAATGGTGTCTGTAATTTCTTGAATATGCTATGTCCTTTCCTCCCAGCCTTGTACTTGCTGTTTTGTCTAGAAAACACCCATCCTCTACTCTTCACCAGGCTAATTCCTTGTCATTATTCAGGCCTCAAGCATCACCTCCTTTGGGAAGCCTCCTCCAGTGAAAGCAAGGCCTATATGCTAGTTACCCTTGATCACTGCACCTGATTTGTTTCCCTGGTAGTGCATATCATCACATTACTTCATCTGCTCAACTTCATGGCTGTAGTCCCACGGCCTGGCATAACACCCTGTACACAGCTGCAGCAGGAAGGTTTCACAATTGAGACAGAATGTAAAAACAGGTAGAATTCATACAAGCAAAAGATCAGATACTACTTGAGATGTAAATACTGGGAGTAAATTCACTAAAAAGGTGCCACCAGGTATTTATGTGCTCTTACGGGCTGAAGTGTGTTCTCCCTAAAATTCTTATGTTGGCTGGGTGTGGTGGCTCACGCCTATAAAGCTAGCACTTTGGGAGGTTGTGTCAGGCAAGACTCTGTCTCAAACAAACAAAAAATCAAATATTGAAGTCCTGGCCCCCAGTACTTCCAAATGTGACCTTATCTGGAGGCAGACACACACACAGGTAGAAACACCATATGAAGATAAAGGCAGGGATCTACAAGCCCAGGAATGCCAAAGATTGCCAGCAAAGAACCAGAAGCTAAGAGGGGCCTAGAACAGATTGTCCCTCACAGTCCTCAAAAGGAACCAACACTGCTGACACCTGACTTTGGACTTCTAGTCTCCAGAACTTTTGTCGTTTAAGCCACACTCTGTGGTACTCTGTCACAGCATCCTTAGCAAACCAATATACCTACTTCCTCAGCTAAGTCTCAGCTCCAAGAACAGGTTTGCATAAACAAAGAGAAATAATCAGAAGACTCTGGGCCTCCCCTGCTCCTAGCTAGGGTGGCAGATGTGTACAGAAATTACAGTTACTGGTTCTCACCTGATGAGCCCGGAGCAGGGCAGTCCTCCGATACATATAGTCCTCTGATTTGATCACATACACCATCTTGTAGGAATTCAGCTTGAATCTACACTCCAGCTTATCCAGACTATCCACATTCTCCATGGTCTTCTTACTGTTTCCTTCCTTCCCTTCCTTTTCCTGCTGCTCTCGACCACGCTGACATTTCCGGATCCGCCGTAGATTCCTACGGCAGAAAAGCCCTGAAGGATGAGAGCTCGTCCAGACACAGATTCCCGTGACTTCCCCCAAGTGAGTTTTCTTTATTATATGCTTACATAGTACTGATCCCAATTTGTTAAATACATACAAAAATGTTCAGTTGTTTCATTGCAAAAAAAATTTCAACTGCAAAAGTACACAGAATAAAAAGTAGAAATCTTCGCCCATCCCCTACTTGCCTTAGCAGATGCAGCCAGTTAAGAGTTTTAATGAGAAACTTCTGGGCCTCTGTCTGTAAATTTACACATGTAATTACCAGCTATAATTCTGCTTTGGGATTTGTTTTTAAGACAAAATAGGATCATACTATATATTTTGTCCTCAACTTTTCACTTACTGTCATAAGTATTTTTTCATTTCATGACAGATTTGTCTTACTCTCTTTAACTGCTGCAGAAAAATGTACCCCAATTTATCATTCCTTAACAGTTTATTTCAACTGAGGTTCCTCATCTGAACCACGTAACAAAAAATTATTTGAATGCCTGTTTTTAAAACTTTCCCCAGATGATATAAACTAGTGCCACTCTACATACACAAGAAAGAAGATAATTCACATGAATGGATGCCCTGAGGGGTGGGAGGCTCGCTAATCTCCTCAACATCCAGTGAAGAAAGGTTATCAGCTAGACAATTACATTGTTTCTCATAACTTGCTATTAAAAACACTGCTTCAGGTTGGCCATTGTGGCTCATGCCTATAATCCCAGCACTTTGGGAGGCAGGTGGATTGCTTGAGCTCAGGAGTTTGAGACTAGCCTGGGCAACATGGCAAAAACCCCTTCTCTACAAAAAATAAAAAAAATTAAGCAGGTGTGGTGATGTGTGCCTAGAGTCTCAGCAACTTGAGAGGTTAAGGTGGGAAGATTGCTTGAGCCCAGAAGGTGGAGGTTGCAGTAAGCCAAGATCCCACCACTGTACTATAGCCTGGGAGACAGTCAGATACTATCTCAAAAAAAAAAAAAACAAACAAACCCAAAATATTGCTTCAGTGAGTATCTTTGTATACATGTATTTCTGCAGACAGTAGTTCTTTGTCCAAAGGGTTCCAAGACCCTTTCAGGAGATCTGTGAGATCAAAACTATTTTCATAATAATACTAAAATATTATTTCCCTTTTTTGCTGTGTTGACATCTGCACTGGCACCATAAATGTAATGGTGAATAAAAATGGTGGTGGTGGCGCCAAACTGTATTTGCAATATCGAACAAATTGTTACCAAATTCCAGTATCAATCTATATACATCACTGAGCTTTTCATACAGTTGTCAAACTCTATTGGTTTATCTTGTACCATGAATGAATCCTTTTACTTCCATGATTTTGTAACTTCATGCGATTGTGATTTAAGTCTTTGAACTTCACACTGACCGTACAATGACATTAAGTGAAAAAAGCCAGTTTCACTTAAGAAGGTTTCTGATGGGCCAGTCACAGTGGCTCACACTTATAATCCCAGCACTGTGGGAGGCTGAGGCAGGCAGATCACTTGAGGTCAGGAGTTTGAGACCAGCCTGGCCAACATGGGGAAACCCCATCTCTAATAAAAGCACAAAAATTAGCCAGGCATGGTGGCGCGCATCTGTAATCCCAGCTACTTGGGAAGGTGAAGCAGGAGAATCACTTGAACCTGGCTGGTGGAGGTTGCAGTAAGCCAAGATCATGCTACCACACTCCAGCCTGGGCAACAGAGTTAGACTCTGCCTCAAAAAAAAAAAAAAAGAATGTTTCTGATGAAGGAGTAACATTTTTTATTAAATCCCAACCCCTTAGTTTACATCTTTTTAACACGCTGCGTGATAAAATGGGAACTACATATAAAGCACTTTTGTGTGCTAAAGTACAATGGTATTCTTAAAGAAAAAGTACTTGAGCAATTGCTTGAGTTGTAAGTGGATCACCATTTTTACCTGAAAGAACTGACTAAATATAGTCAATCTCAGCCAAGTATTTGGCAGATGTTTTCTCAAAAATGAACAAGGGAGCCTATCACTTCAAGGAAAATAATGTTGCCAATAAGATTAGAATTTTCAAGCAAAACTAAGAATTGTGGTGAACTGGTATTAGCCACCCTGAGCTTGACAGCTTCCCAATACTTAAAGATCTGTTTGATGACCTAGCGATAGTGATATTAATTAATGTGATTTTTTTTGGAGACACTGTAAAATATATCAACATTTAGTAGGTCTGTACAACTTAGTGAGCTAATATTTCCAAATAGCCAATTGCATAGTTACAAAATCATAGAGAAAAAAAGATTCATTCATGATACACATGAATGAGAGATCTCAGTGATGTATAAACTGATATTGGAATTTGGTAACACATGTGAGAGACACATGATGATGGATTTTGACAACTGTATGAAAAGCCCACTGATGTATAAATTGATATTGCTACTAACCTTTAAGAAACTATTGGCCAGGCGCGGTGGCTCACGCCTGTAATCCCAGCACTTTGGGAGGCCGAGACGGGCAGATCACGAGGTCAGGAGATTGAGACTATCCTGGCTAACATGGTAAAACCCCGTCTCTACTAAAAATACAAAAAATTAGCTGAGCGTGGTGGCAGGTGCCTGCAGTCTCAGCTACTTGGAAGGCTGAGGCAGAAGAATGGCGTGAACCCGGGAGGCGGAATTTGCAGTGAGCCAAGAAAGCGCCACTGCACTCCAGTCTCGGCGACAGAGCGAGACTCCATCTCAAACAAAAAAAAAGAAAGAAAAAAAAAAGAAACTATCACTGGGGTCAGGTGCAGTGGCTCACACCTATAATCACAGCACTTTGGGGGGCCAAGGTGGGAGGATCACCTGAGGTCAGGAGTTCGAGACCAGCCAAACCAACATGGAGAAACTCCATCTCTACTAAAAAAACAAGAACAGCTGGGCGTGGTGGCACATGCCTGTGAAATCCCAGCTACTCGGGAGGATGAGGCAGGAGAATTGCTTAAACCCAGAAGGCAGGGGTTGCAGTGAGCTGAGATCGCCACTGCACTCCAGCCTGGGCAACAAGAATGAAATTCCGTCTCAAAAACAAAAACTATCACTTGTAGTTTTGTTGTCATATCAAAGAATATCCAGTTATCTGAAGGATCTGAAAATATTCCTTTTTCCAGCTACACATTTGCGTGAGACCAGATTTTCTTCACATATTTCAACCAAACAACATAATGCAACAGATTGAATGTAGAAACAGACATGAGAATCCAGCTGTTCTTCTAGTAAGCCAGACATTAAACAAATTTATGAAAGACAAGCAATGCCACTCTACTCACTAGTTTTTGTTTTGAATTAGCTTTTCATTAAAAAATATTATTAAAAAATATAATGGGATATATATATATATTTTTTGGAGGCAGAGTCTCGCTCGGTTACCCAGGCTGGAGTGCTGTGGTGCGATCTCCACTCACTGCAACCTCTGCCTTCCAGTTCAAGCGATTCTCCTGCCTCAGTCTCCCGAGTAGCTGGGACTACAGGCGGCCTCCACCACACCCAGCCATTTTTTTTTTTTTTTTTTTTTTTTTTTTTGAGACGGAGTTTCGCTCTGCCACCCAGGCTGGAGTGCAGTGGCCGAATCTCAGCTCACTGCAAGCTCCGCCTCCCGGGTTCATGCCATTCTCCTGCCTCAGCCTCCCGAGTAGCTAGGACTACAGGTGCCCGCCATGTCGCCCGGCTAGTTTTTTGTATTTTTTTTTTTAGTAGAGACAGGGTTTCACCATGTTAGCCAGGATGGTCTCGATCTCCTGACCTCGTGATCCGCCCGTCTCGGCCTCCCAAAGTGCTGGGATTACAGGCTTGAGCCACCGCGCCCGGCCACCCAGCTAATTTTTTGTATTTTTAGTAGAGATGGGTTTCACTGTGTTAGCCAGGATGGTCTCGATCTCCTGATCTCATGATCTACCGCCTCAGCCTCCCAAAGTGCTGGAATTACAGGCGTGAGCCACCACGCCTGGCACAATATTGTTATTTTTCAAATGAATTAAAGATTGAAAACATTTCTTTGTTTTTATTTCTAACTTGGTAAATATTACCAGTATAATCCATATAAACAAAAGCTTTTGGAGAACTCATGCTCTAAGAGTGTAAGGGGTCTCAAGGCCAGTAAGGTGAGCCCCTTAGCTGTCAGACAAATCATTAAAAACTGAAATTCTGGAGGGAAGGTTCCATATACTTCAACTATCCTGCCACCAGAACGATTATATCAATTTCTTTTTTCTCACAGTACATAAATGTGCCTCCTTCCTCACATCCTGGTGGGAGACACATGATGACAGGTTTATTGTAGTATGTTATTAGCATGGAGCCTGTTTTGTTGAGAGGAATCTGACACAGAGCAACTGCTCAAATGTGTTAAATGATTCCATGAATGGAAAACCTGGCAGGGCCCATTTTCCTGGTACCCCTTTGCCCATGCTCTCATTAGGACTCAGTAAGTCTAGTAACACTGGGATGATATTTTCTTGGAAACCTAAGACATAAGATTTCAATTCAAAACTTTTAGGAAGGAAGAAAGCCATTCTACCCATTTTATACTTCTTAAACTCTGTTTTCATATACTTGGAGGATCAGTATCACAATCTGCCTATATACAGAGGGAACATTTTAAAAATTCTGTGCAGAAAAGAGTTAATGTAGCAGGCCTAAGACTGCTATTCTTTGAAAAGCCTGCTTATAAAAGTTGGCCCTTGGCTAGGGGCTGGGATCTTGGATTTTGGGCCATGTTCTACCATTCCTTAACTCATGTAAGTGTCACACTGTACCTAAACTATCTGTACAAACTCTATAGCTTATGCTGAAAACCTGCTTTCTTTCTGAGAGTTTGGGATTTTGGTAGATGCTAGACATACAGTGCTTAGATGACTAGATCTCAATAAAAATCCTGGCATAGTCTCTAATGAGCTGCCCTGGTAAGACAGCATTTTACATGTGTTGTCACACTCATTGTTGGAAGAATTAAGAGTGTCCTGTGTGACTCCACTGGAAGAGGATTCTAGGAAGCTTGCACCTGGATTCCTCCAGCTTTGCCACAGGCATCTTTTCCCTTTGCTGATTTTGCTTTGCATCTTCTTGCTGCACTGTATCAGTTTGACTATGACTATATGCAGAGTCCTGTGAGTCCTCTTCCATCGAACTGTGGAGACTCTAACACACATTGCCATCCAAAGTAGGGTGGTTATTGTTGATTCTCTATAAGTCTCACCTCCCGGATCCTTTGACACATGCTCCAGGTAAGCCCATGTTGTGACAGCCATATAAACCTTGAATTAGCATCCCCGGCAGATAGAACAAATGAATAAAATATATGAAAGCCAAGAACGTGAAAGTCATTTAATTCTCCATTCCTCAATCACGCACAGTACGGACTGCTGACAGATGACATGGCTCACTCACCTGGGGAGAAATACTGGTTTCTGTGCTAGATGTTCACGAAGCTCAGGAGAGGTAGTATCTGAATTCATGTATCGCTCCACGTAGTCTGACCAGCGCTAAGATGGCAAACACAAAATATAGGTGGAAGGAAATCACAAAAACAGCTCGTAATGCATTGGGTACTCTAGTAAATTCTCTGACTACAATGCCCCAAATTCATAAATTTCAAGATCAAAAAAGTCCCTTTCTATAAAGACATGATTGTTAGTAGGTACTGGAACACAGATTAAAAATTCTGTTAGCCAGCAATACTGTTAAGTTTCTCTGAGGGGCTAAGGTTATCGGAAGTCATAAACAGGTAGAAGCTGGCTCAATGACAAGTTTTATTTCCCCACAGAGGATTTTGTTAAAGAACAAAATTTACAGTGGCAAATGTGTGAAAGTTTCCTTCACATTGCAATCTAGATTTCTGACATCGCTTTAAAAAACAAAAATATCTGCCAACAAGCCAACATTCCCACCAAACAGGTCATCCCACATGTCCCCCGCAACATCATACATATGGCCTGCATCTCTCGTGTACATTATCTGCCATAACCAATTATGATAATCACACCTGTCTATTCAGGGGTTGAAAACTCTGTGCTTTATCAGTCCAATATAAAGTAAACATGACCCAAAGAATCCAGATGACACGAGAAAGACAGTACCTCATTTGTTGTTTTTTATACTTTAGGAAAAAACAGGAAAGCTGCCAACCATAAGACTTACTTAGAGGAGATAGCTTTACTAAGTGCAAGATGAGGTTAACATCTATAACCAGGCAGCCCTTCTCTTCAGCTAAAGACGTGGCTGGATTGACTTGTACTTTAAGCATCCAGGTCCTGACCCTTAAACAGGCCTAAGGTGCCTTGGCCTTTTGGCAGACAGGGTCACTGGACAGACTCTCAAGACACGCCAGCTCTGCTTGGCACCCGGGGTGTGTGATGCACTTGCTCATACCTCTGCTTCCACAGGGTCATCCGAATTCTCCTCTTCTGTGTCCAGAAGCTCAATAGTCAGCTGAACCTGGCCTTGGCTCTGAATAAACATAAGCTGCAAATAAGAAACCTAAGCGTAAACAAAAGACCGTCTCTATAGCTATCATCTATCCTCTCAAGGAAATGAGAGGTGCAGAGGCAATAAACTTAGTAAACTTTGCTCCAACTGAAGAGACGAGGAAGATACTAGATCTTGGGAGGCCAGTGATAAAGGCAAAAGTCTACACTTACTACAAGTAAAATGAAATATGTTAAAGGAAAAAGTACCATTTCCTGTTTCAAACTTCTAGAATTTGCTAAAATAATAATCAATGCCAGTAAGAATGTTTTACAAAACAAATATTTTGTTAGAAAGAAATACGGCACATGTAGCCAGAACCAAAAAATGTCAATGCTCTGTCCATTGATAATCCCACTTCTAGGACATAATAGACAAGGTAACTATCAGAATCACACGGAGAAGATCAGAGCCTGGAAGGAAACCTGAGAATTTTTTATTTCACCTTTCTTCATTTCACACAGAAACAAAACTGAAATTCAGAGAGTTCTGGTTTCTCAACGCACACCACTAGTCAATAAACACACAGAGTCAGAAGCTAGATCTAGCTCAGTGTTCTTTTAAAGCTTTAAAAAATGATCTCTGCTAGTAAAGCTTACAACCTGACAATAACATAACATATACACACAAATACAGTTACTTCCAAAATAGATTTCGGGGGATAGGGGGCAGACCCTGCATTTTTACAATTTATAATTTAAGAATTGCGCCGGGCGCGGTGGCTCAAGCCTGTAATCCCAGCACTTTGGGAGGCCGAGACGGGCGGATCACGAGGTCAGGAGATCGAGACCATCCTGGCTAACACTGTGAAACCCCGTCTCTACTAAAAAATAAAAAAAAAAAACTAGCCAGTCGAGGTGGCAGGCGCCTGTAGTCCCAGCTACTCGGGAGGCTGAGGCAGGAGAATGGCGTAAACCCGGGAGGCGGAGCTTGCAGTGAGCTGAGATCCAGCCACTGCACTCCAGCCTGGGCGACAGAGCGAGACTCCGTCTCAAAAAAAAAAAAAAAAAAAAAAAAAAGAATTGCAAAATCTGTCTCCAGTATTCATAACAGGATGTCATTAACCAATCCCCATAGTGGGTTGGACGTCTAGGTTGTTTCCAACTATTTGCTTTTATAATTATCCATTATAATGGTGAAAATTGGAAACAACCTAAATGTCCAATAATACAGGCATTAATTCTCTAAAAAGTGAGTATCAAATAGCCAAAAAAAGACATTAAAGACCCAGAAGTGTTGCTAATTGATCAAAAATACATTAAAGACCATTTCAGGTCAGATGCAGTGGCTCACACCTGTAATTCCAGCACTTTGGGAGGCTGAAGCAGGCAGATCAGTTGAGGCCAGGAGTCTGAGACAAGCCTGGCCAACATGGCAAAACCACATCTCTACTAAAAGTACAAAAATTAGGCTGGGTGCAGTGGCTCATGTCTGTAATCCCAGCACTTTGGGAGGGCAAGGAGGGCAGATCACCTGAGGTCAGGAGTTCAAGACCAGTCTGACCAACATGGTGAAACCCTGTCTCTACTAAAAATACACACACACACACAAACACAAACACATACACACACACACACAAAAGCTAGCCATGGTGGCATGCATCTGTAACCCCAGCTATTCAGGAGGCTGAGGCAGGAGAACTGCTTGAACCCAGGAGACAGAGGTTACAGTAAGCTGAGATAGCACCAACGCACTCCAAGTCTGGGCAACAAGAGTTAGCCTCCATCTCGGGGGGGAAGAAAAGACCATTTTGTCCAATATAAACTCTTTCAAAATATATACTCAAGCACAGAGAAGTTAGAAGCATAGAGATGTCATCAATGATAATTTCAGGAAAGAATTCTAAGGTGATTTTTTTTTGTTATCTCCATTTTATTTTCTTTTTTATTTTTTGGGGACAGAAAATGCTTGCTCTGTCACCCAGGCTGGGGTGCAGTGACGTCATCAGGACTTACTGCAGCCTCGACCTCCCAGGCTCAAGCAATCCTACCTCATTCTCCCAAGTAGCTGAGACTATAGGTGCATGCTACCACGCTGGCCTAATTTTTGTATTCTCGTATTTCTTGCAGAAATGCGGTTTTGCCATGCTGCCCAAGCTGGTCTCAACTGATCTTCCCACCTCGGCCTCCCAGTGTGCTGGGATTACAAGTGTGAGCCATGTGTGCCGGGCCTATGTTTTCTTTTCTATAATGATCATGACCATGGATTTCATGTACCAACATTTTTCTAACAATAATATTTACAAAGCATACTATGAAAAATGTTCAGAGAAAAAGAAGAATACAAAATTGTAAAAATCATATATAACCAGTTTTTTTTTTCTTTTTTTTTAAAGGCAGGAAAGAAACAAAGTAGATTGTCCAGGAAGACAATTACTTCTACTTTGTATTTCTCTGGTGAACTCATTAAAAGTTCCAGGAGTAGAATCACAGGTCCAAGTACCCTGGCTTTAACTTCTGGTTCAGAGAATCCTAACAACTTACATTGTCACCAGCAAGGTCTTTGACTACCTGAATAACTCTCACCTTAAAGCAATTCTCATCTGACATTAGCTGCTCAGCTTTCCGCTGATACGTTGACTCCAGGAGGCTCCTTGAGTTCTGCGTGTTCAGCTGGCCTCCGGTGGCCCCATTATTATTTTCTGCCAGGTAAAGGTCAGTCACCTGCACACAGATCTCATCACTCACGATATGCTGCAGCTAGAATCAAACAAAGGCAAGATGTTAGTGAACACAGAAAACATTTCTCCACTATACAGTCAACGTTCCTTTGACTGATCTAGTCACTCAACTCAAAAAAAGTTTTTTTTTGGGGGGGGGGAGGCTGGCAATTTTAGAAAATTAATCACACAAACCACTGTATCATTTTCTTGAAGAATAATCAAGCCAAGATTTTCAGCCGTATCAGTGGTCCACGGTAAAACTTTCATATCTATTTAAAATAAAAACCATAGAGAACTCAGGATAATTGTACTATTTAAAATTCTAAGGATCTTTAAATAATTTTCTATAGGTCATATTTTTATTGCATTTTAAAATCATTTATAATTTGCTTTCATACATATTTTCTCTCATTTGATCCTCACAACTGCCCTGGGAAGCAGGCTGGAGAGAGTTGGGGACAGTTAGGAGACAAATTTACACAATGCATCAGAAAGATGGCTCACGCCTGTAATCCCAGCACTTTGGGAGGCTGAGGTGGGCCAATCACCTGAGGTCAGGAGTTCAAAACCAGCCTGGCTAATGTGTCGAAACCCCAGCTCTACTAAAAATACACAAATAGCCCGGTGTAATGGCAGGCGCCTGTAATCCCAGCTACTCGGGAGGCTGGGGCAGGAGAATCGCTTGAACCTGATAGTTAGAAGTTGCAGTGAGTCGAGACTGCACCACTGCAAAGCTCACCATGAGCTGGGGTGAGGAAGGGAGCCTTGGAGAATCATGAATGTAATATCTACGTTTATATTCCCAGCCCCACTACAAAGCCTGAAACTCATTAAGTATTTAAGAAATAGCTGCTGAATTATTGCCTGGGGTGCTCAGCTGAAGAAGCAGGGTTGGGACTAAAAGTCAAGGTTCCTGACTCCTATAGCCCAATACTTTTCCAAACACACCACCTATTTTTCTATATCTGATAGAAAGTATAGGGCTTACATTGTACATAATGTTAACTCACTTTCTATACAGGCCAATCATGACTGACTATCCAGTACTTGTGTGACAATCTTAGGAAACTAATGACTAGAAAGTTAAACCTTTCAGAGTTCCCATTCTCATGTCATGCTATTTCTATTTTGAAATAAAAATTCTTCCAAATGAAACTTTACCACCAAAATGACAGAAGTGAAAAATAGATACAAGAAGAAAGCAAAAACATTAATTTCAATATCGATTTGTCTATTTTACTTTAAGATTATCATAAACACCAAGCCATTCTATTTTTAGGAAGACACATTCTTTTTGAAGTGTTAAGAATCACGATAACTATTTATTCTTAACTTTGAGTCCTAAATGACCAGTATGTGTATTAGCAGGTAACTGGACACAGTGCAAGGTCAGACGGGTGACTGAGTGTGGCAGAAAGGGCAGTATCTCCAGCAACTACAGATGGATAAATAAATCACAATGAGTCCAGATAAAGGATTCTGATACAACCATTAAAATAATGCTTATGAGTACTTGATATCATGTGCAAAAGATTAAGATACAGTGTTTTAGAGAGAAAAAAGGTGGAAAAAATAGATGGAAAGCATGACTTCAATCATGCATACAGATGCTTCCACTTTATACTTTTTTTTTTTGTTTTTTTGAGACAGAGTGTCACTCTGTCACCCAGGCTAGAGTGCAGTGGCATCGTGATCTCAGCTCAGTGCAGCCTCAACTTCCTGGGCTCAAGCAACCCTCCCACACCTCAGCCTCTTAAGTAGCTGGGACTACAGGCATGTGCCACCACGCCCAGCTAACTTTTTTGTATTTTCAGAAGAGATGGGGCTTTGCCATGTTGTCCAGTCTGGTCTCAAACTCCTGAGCTCAAGTGATCCACCTGCCTCGGCCTCCCAAACTGTTGGGATTATAGGCGTGAGCCACTGCCTCTACTTTATACATTCTTGTTGAAGTAGATTGTGTTACTGATTCCCCCCACCCCCACACCCTCTTTTTGGATATCTGGCCCCTCCTCGAGTCTTTGGAAAAGGCAGCACTACAATCTAGGGGCAACTACGGAACTCCTACCCCCACTGCTGAGCAGATCAGATTCTCCATCTTGATAACGGAAATGACACAGAGAGTGTTCAATATATTTTTTGAGGAGGAGCATCTGTATGGAAAGGTCCAGTAACACTGGGACCAGGGGTACTGGGAGGGCAAGCCAAAGCCTTAGAGGCTGGAGGAGCCTGGGGCACATGCCGAATGTCCATCTGCAGAGCAAAGCACAAGCATAGAGCCGAAGTCCAGAGTGAAGGCATGCAGGAGAGAAAAATAACCTCCCAGCCCAGTCCTTCCATGGTGTGGTCCTATTTTGAGTTCTGTACTTGAATGTCTGTGAGGTTGCCTGTTGTATTCTTAACACAAATCCCTCTTAAGCCAGTCTACTATAGGTAAGATAAGTGTAATGGCTTGACTTGGCTGGAGTGCAGTGGCGCGATCACGGCTCACTGCAGCCTCAACTTCCTAGGTTCAGATGATCCTCCCACCTTAGCCTCCCGAGTATGCTGGGACTACAGGCATGTGCCACCACGCCCAGCTAATTTTTTTGTATTTTTAAATACAAACAAGGTTTCCCCATGTTGCCCAGGCTGTTCTCCAACTCCTGGACTCAAGATATATGCCTGCCTTAGACTCCCAAAGTGCTGGTATTAGAGGCGTGAGCCTTGACTTTGAAATACATGTTGTACACCACGACCAGCCTTGACTTTGAAATATATGTTGTACATCCAGTCAACAGTGAAATCTGAGGGAACACCAAATAAAAGGAGAATGAGAGAAGAGACACCTCCAATTAAAGGAGTTGGGAAGCTTAAAAATGTTTTAAAAAGTCACTGTAGGCTGGGCACAGTGGCTCATGCCTGTAATTACAACACTTTGAGAGGCCGAAGTAGGTGAACCGCTTGAGCCCGTAAGTTTGAAACCAGCCTGGACAACATGGCAAAACTCCATCTCTACAAAAAATACAATAAATTAGCCAGCGTGGTGACCCCTTTGGTCCCAGCTACTTGGGAGGCTGAGGTGGGAGGTCGAGGCTACAGTGAGCTGAGATCACACCACTGCACTCCAGCCTGGGCAAGAGAGTGAGACCCTGGGTTGAAGAAAAAAAAAAAAAAAAAAGTCACCGTTTTGGGGTTTTCTGGATGAAACCTCTGTTTCCACCGGGGAAAAAAAAAAAAAAACGGGGTGGGGTGGGTGGTGATAGTATTTATTACTGATTCAAAATCATAACCAGATACTTAGAGTAAATAACTATATCTCTTGTTTCAAAAACTAACCCCAGAATTATTAAAAGTTAGTTTTATTGGATTTTTTTTAAAGCTGTGCTGGTGGTATGAAAGACTTTGTTCCTAGCTGAAGGAGCAGCAAGCCTGTAATCAGCAACATAAGCACAGGGTAACTGGAGTCTGTATTTTATATAAATTTCAGGGAAGTTAACGAAGATTAGTCTGAAAAAGTATGACTATGGGTGCCTATGTATCCATCTAATGATTTCTGCCAGTTACCATCCAGACCTCTTATGGGAAGGCCTAATAACTTCTTCAACTTATTGGAAACAACTATTTGACAACTTTCCCCCAGATGTTAAGGTTCATTTATGTGAAGGGCTCTTCCTAAATCCTGCATAGACACTGTGGGAGGAGTGCAAAGGCATGCACCCTTCCAAAACCAAGGCAAAAGCAGGGGTACTTTGCAAATGATTCAATATTTTAGCCCAAGAGAACATTAAGCAACAAGCTCTTTCCTTCTATAGTGGCAGTGTGGACTCTAGAATTAGAAATTGCTTTTTGCAAGTTTTCGCTTAAGTATTTCACTGCCTTTCTGCTGAGCTGTTCTATGGAAGAGGGCTGTAGGTAGCCACGGTGCCCAGGTGGAACACCATGATCCTAAAGCCCTACTTACACAAGGAATCGCAGTGGCCCATGGCCACGTGGTTCAACCAGCCAGCCCAGAAGATCTGCAGATGCAAGCAAAAGCACACCACACTGACCTGCACCCTGCATCTGGACCCATCTGGCCCATGGTAAGGTGTCCCACAGTGAGGTATCACACCAAAGTACAAGCTGGCAGGGGCTTCAGCTTAGAAGAGTTAAGGGTGACCAGCATCCACAAGAGGGTGGAATAAGTCCACCACGTCCCTGCGGGCCAATGTTCAGCACCTGAAGGAGTAAGACTCCAAGCTCAACCTCTTTCCCAGGAAGCTCTTAGCCCGCAAGAAGGGAGACAGTTCCAAAAAACTCAAATCAGCCACCCAGCTGACAGGACCAATAATTCCCATACAGAATGTCTATAAGAAGGAGAAAGTCAGAGCCATCACTAAGAACTTTAAGGTATTTGCCAGTCTTCACATGGCCCACATCAATTTTCAGCTCTTCGGCATATGGGTAAAAAGGGCCAAGGGAGCCACAGAACAGGATGCTGAAAAGGAAAAATGAAGCCCTACTGGGGACTTGCAATATATCAGCGGTAAAGCTGGGTCTCCAAAAAAAGGAAAAAGCAGTTAACCAACAATCTCTCTGGGAGTTCAGAACTCAAGTCCAAGAAGTAGAAATGTGACTATCTGTTAGAAGCTATTTTTCATATCACTGTTGTAAAGAACAACATGTTTACAAGTTCCCAGGGTGCCACAGGAAGAACACACAAAACCAACCACAAATCTATCTTACAGGGAACCACAGATAAGTGAGGTGGGCAGAGTATTGTAAAAGATGTTATGTGAACCATCTTATAAAAATAATTTCAAATATTGAATAATGCAAGTACAGAAGAGTTACCAACACCTTGACCAGGCGCAGTGGCTCGTGTCTATAATGCCAGTGCTTTAAGAGGCCAAGACAGGAGCTCCTGATCACTTGAGACCAGAAGTTCAAGATCAGCCTGGGCAAACCAGTGACACCGTGTCTCTATTTAAAAAAAACAAAAAACAAAACAAAACAAAAAAACAAAAAACTTACCAACACCTATGGAAGAGGCAAGGTTCCACACTGTGTCCTTGCCCATGGCAGGCAAGGTAAGAGATAGACAAGTTGGGCAGGAAGCTGGGGTCAGGACCACTGCCCTCTACAGGTGGCCCACAAGAAAAGATATGGGGTAGGTAGACTCATACACTGCAACTTTGTTAACATGAGAAATCAGGCATCACATTAACCTTCCCTCCTCTCTTCAGAACCTTATGTTCATAAACACTGTTATATGAAAAAGTTGCCTTTCCTTTTCCTTGTCTTTTCTTTGCCTGGCCCATCTCTAGGTAAGGATTTCCTCCCTCACTCACCCTAGCCTCCTCCATGCCCTCACCTGTCTGACAATGCTCTGGATCAGTTTGTCCATGGTAAAGGCAATGTAGGCATGAATGGTGAACATCTCTCTCAGTGAATCTTCATACTGTGATGAGTCTATGTTGCCATCCAGCAGGCTCCGCACCATGTCCAGGAAAGCTGGATAATAATCTTCTACATCAACATCCACTGTGGGAGAGATGGGATAGGTGAGGCCTTACCTTGCTAAGAAAAGACTAGGGATAGAGTACAGGGCAAATCCCATAGCTGGCCTAAATGGCATTTGAAAGTATGAACGCCAGGTATTCAAAATGTACTCACTCATTCCAATGTAAACAGAGATGAATTCTGACAGGTGACTACAATCACCAGCACTATCTATCAGAGAGTGACTCTGCAACTTTAACAGTGGCTTCTAATATTCTGACTGACCATGCTAGGAAGATAGTTCTTTATGGTACTGCTGGGCCATTTTAGCAGAGGAAAGTATCCTAGGGAAGCCAGTCCTTCAAAGAGCTGTTGGCTCCCCTGCTGAGAGAGGAACCTGCTCTCCCAGACTGCACAAGAGCATTCCTCACATGGGTCACTTGCTCATAAAGCTATTTCAATGAAGCATACAGTACAGATGAGAAAAGGCAGACACAGCCATACTCCAGCACTGGGAAACCTCTTGGGAACAGAAAAACAGGAGTGCAAATTAAACCCTTTATGAATAATGAAGTAATCTGCATTTGTCAAAGTCCTTTTGTTTAAAAATGGATTTGCAACATTGTATTTCACAAATTGCATTAAATCGTCTGTACTTACTGCACATGAATCATTTCAACCACTAGCTAGAATAAATCTCATCAGTTGTTACAGACATTTGGCAACTAGCAGAGGGCACAAGGAATGTTAAAGAGTTTTGCCTTTAGCTTACTAAAGACCCATTTATATAAAGTTCAAAAACAGACAAATCTAATCTCTAGTGTTAGAAATCAAGAAAGTGGAAAAAGGATTGGTTATCAGAGTACTGGTTATGTTTCGTTTCTTGAACATAGGTACGTCTAGTCTGTAAAAATTCACTGAGCTTCAAAATTCTGATTTGTATACTTTTCTATATATATATATATATATATATATATATATATGCTGTACCTTGTGTGTGTGTGTGTATATATGTATATATATATATATATATATTTTTTTTTTGTAGAGATGGGGTCTCACTTATTAACCAGGTTGTTCTCAAACTCCTGGCCTCAAGTGATCCTCCCGCATCGGCCTCCCAAAGTGCTGGGATTACAGGTGTGAGCCACTGCACCCGGCCTATACATTGCATTTCAACAAACAGTTGACTAAAACGAAGAGTTACAAAACCAACTATTTGTCACTGACTAATTGGTTACTTGCTAGTCGTGTTTGTGCTGGGGAAAAAATGCTAGGAGCAAAACCGAGTTGTCTCCATTTATCTGAAGTCTGACGAATTCATTAAAAACAGGCAAAACAGGACAATTACTGTTTAAAAGAGGCAACTGGCTTGAGTTTCATCACAGAGTATCACATTGTTTAGGTTCATAGAATAGGTATGGGCTTTAGACTCCAAAATATACCACTGCTATGAAAACTGCTTTTATGCCAGAATGAAGTTTTGAGTCCAAACAAGCTATGGTAAGTGTGAGGGTTGGCATTATCAGACAAGACAATACTACGTAAAGCCTCAAACCAGGTTAAGTCCATGGCCAAGCCAGGAATAAGCCATTTTATTTCTAATTTCTACCCAAGTAGATTGAATCACCACAATGAGGTCTAAAATTTATCTTTTTCAAGCTAGGACTAGTCCAGATAAAAGCTTTCACAACTTCCAGTGTCATTAGCTCCTCAACACATAGAAGGCTAGGGCCATATCTGAGCTTCCTACATCAGCAACACTTTTAAAAAAAGAAAAGAGGCCGGGCGCGGTGGCTCAAGCCTGTAATCCCAGCACTCTGGGAGGCCGAGACGGGCGGATCACGAGGTCAGGAGATCGAGACCATCCTGGCTAACACGGTGAAACCCCGTCTCTACTAAAAAATACAAAAAACTACCCGGGCGAGATGGCGGGCACCTGTAGTCCCAGCTACTTGGGAGGCTGAGGCAGGAGAATGGCGTGAACCTGGGAGGCGGAGCTTGCAGTGAGCTGAGATCCGGCCACTGCACTCCAGCCTGGGCAGCAGAGCGAGACTCCGCCTCAAAAAAAAAAAGAAAAGATACACTCCTCAGATGGACTATTTCCTTAAGAGCCCAGAAGAAATCCTTCATGAAAAAGCTTTTGGCTCACAGCTCAAGTACTTAATTTATGAAGTGAACTGGAAGCAGGCAGTACAAAATTACATAAAGCACATGACAGCGTCCTGAACCCTCACTTACTTTTCTTTTCCTGGGTTCTACATATGTATCCCTGTCTTGCCTGTTCTCCATGTCTCACATCACCTCTTGAGTTCCAGTCTCCTTTGCATAAATTATTTCTACATATTAGGAATGAGCCATAAACCCTACTGGTTAAATGGAAGTCCTGCCCAAAAATATGAGAAAATTCTGTTTTAAGCACTAGGAATTTATGTTCTGTCATGGATTGAAATTGTGACAGTTTAGTCTCTATCTGTACTTTGAAACAGCTGGCAGTAACCCAGAAATCTGCCATTTGACAAATTAACAGTGATACCCTCTTCCCTGGTATGTCCACAATACCAATCACTGACCAAGTGTCCATGATCTAAGCCCTGTGTAGGATACTTTGCACAAAGCAACAGCACAAGGCAACTAGCATCTCCATTTTTCAGATAAACAGATTCAGAGAGTTTAACCAACTACACAGACTCTAAGGCCTGTGCTCTATTAATAAAAGAAGCAGTCCCAAGTCTAGGTAGCTCTAAAGTCCTCAACCTCACACATCCTCTGTAAATCAGAGGTCTCAGCACTCACTAGGTTCTTTGAGACGTAGCTGAATGGCAGGGCTGTCACTCTTGTCTCGCTTTATGCCCAGCACTTCCCGTTCCCATTCTCTCTCTCGGTTTTCTTCTTCAATTTGTCGTTCGGCTTGGGAACAAATCCGTAGCAGCCTCAGGCAGAGAATCTGGTGCAGTCGCATAAAAATATACCAGTTGTTATTGACATAGAAGAGGTTGTATACTTCATCCATTCCTCTTAATTTTTGAGCTGCTGTGTTACTAAACAGTAACTTGGACTTAGGGGGACTGCTCCCAACACCATTGTGCTTCTTAACTGCCCCTGTGGCTTCATCTACATCCATCTCTTCTTCTTCCTCTTCCTCCACATCTGAGAGATCACCTCTTTGGGCAAAGAGCAAATCTGGAATAAAATGATGCATGATTTGTTTTATCTTATACTTGTCCTCCTTCTGAATGCCTGTCTGCCTCTTCACATGGTGGATAATCAGAGCAGCAGCATCTTCCAGTATTTGTTTGTCTTCATACGCAAGTGAGAGGTGTGGGCCAACAGGTACACCAGCATTCTCCTCTGTAGCCTGCTCTTGCCTCTGATGGGACAGAGACACAAAAATATTCTGTGAGGTGTCTACAGCGACAACATGCCTACGAGACCACACCAGCCATACATCTCATTATCAACTACAGTGTCTATATTTTTCTAATAAAAAACTTAGGACCTGGGGTTGGGAGCGGTGGCTCACACCTATAATCCCAGCACTTTGGTAGGCCAAGGAAGGCGATCACTTGAGGTCAGGAGTTTGAGATTAGCCTGGCCAACATGGTGAAACCCCATTTCTACTAAAAATAACAAAATTAGCTGAACATGGTGGTGGGTGCCTGTAATCCCAGCCGTCGGGATGCTAAGGCAGGAGAATCACTTGAACCCATGAGGCAAAGGTTGCAGCATGCCGAGATCATACTACTGCACTTCAGCCTGGGCAACAGAGTGAGACTCTGTCTCCAAACAAAAAACAAAAACAAAACTTAGGGCCGAACCGTAACAATAATTTTTGTCCCTCTTCCAGAAACAAATAGGTAATGATGGAGATGTGGTTTGATGTCAAAATACAGGTACCTTCTATACACCAGTGACTTACAGGGCGAGTGGGACAGAACTGGAGCCATCTTTTTCTTTTTTTTTTTTTTTTGACAGGGTCTCGCTCTGTCACTTAGGCTGGAGTGCAGTGGAGCAATCCTGGTTCACTATAACCTCCATCTCCCAGGTTCAAGCCATTCTCATGCTTCAGCCTCCTGCATAGCTGGGATTACAGAAGTGTGCCACCATGCCAGGCTAATTTTTGTATTTTTGTTAGAGATGAGGTTTCACCATGTCCCCAGGCTGGTTTCAAACTCCTGGCCTCAAGTGATCTGCCCACCTCAGCCTCCCAAAATGATGGGATTATAGGCGGGAGCCATTGTGCCCAGCGGGACTATCTTTCAAAATTCTGGACTAGTATTTATATAGAGGATATGATATAAGGTCTGGGATTTACTTTACTTCTGGGGTGGGGGTATGGAAGGTGACAAAGTAACATCAGCAAAATATGGAGGATTAAGTTTATTTATTTTATTGATTTTGAGATGTCTTGCTCTGTCACCCAGACTAGAGTGCAGTGGCATGTTCTCAGCTTATTGCATCCTCTGCCTCCTGGGTTCAAGACATTCCCCCACCTCAGCCTCCTGAGTAGCTGGGACTACAGGTGCACACCACCATGCCCGGCTAATTTTTGTATTTTTAGTAGAGACGGGGTTTCATCATGTTGGCAGGGTTGGTCTCTTAACTCCTGACCTCAGGTGATCCGCCCGCCTCGGCCTCCCAAAGTGCTGTGATTACAGA
The DNA here is from genome assembly GCF_007565055.1 of Rhinopithecus roxellana. Lineage (NCBI taxonomy): Eukaryota > Metazoa > Chordata > Mammalia > Primates > Cercopithecidae > Rhinopithecus > Rhinopithecus roxellana. The sequence continues at coordinate 79,590,072 of NC_044553.1, read as the reverse complement.
CGTGAGCCACTGTCCCCGGCCTGATTTGAGTTCACATAAGAGCTCATTTTACTATTTTTAAAATTCAGGATCACCCCCTCCAGGAATTCCCAATTGCACTGCATTTATGTTTCTATCCATCAGCTAAAACTGAGCCCATGGAAACCAGAATTGATTGCTTATTCATCTCTGATCCTAGCTCCTAGTACTATTTATAGTTCTAGTAGGCATGCTGAATAAGCAAGGATTACAAAGAGTTTGGTGGTCAATGACAAGTTTTGAAGCTGTAGTAAGGAGAGAAGGGACTATATGAATACAAGGTATTGTTTGAGGGAAACAGGCAGTGAGAGAAGTGGAAAATGGAGGCAGGAGGTATAAGTTGAAACCAGGATAGTAAACTAGGAAACTAGTCAAATAGCTTAGGTATAAAGGTAAAGTTTAGATTTAAAATAGTAGAATGAGGAATAGAAAAGGCTATGCCAGCTATAAAGCAAGAATCAACAGGTCTTAGAGAGTCTCACCTGCATTTAACAAAGGTAATTTCCAGAAATCAAAGCTGTGCTAAACATAGACTAGAGTCCTCTCACAGATGTAGAAAACCCCAGCTCACCTCATCATAGATACTCTCAATCTCATTGAGTAAGCTCTTAGACCTCAGGACCTTTGTGTCATTCTGTTTAAAGTTGATCCCCTGGTGGTCCAGCGACTTCAAGTAGTATTTCTCATTTTGTTCTCGCCATACTTTGTTAAAGCCTCGCTGAGCTTCTCGCCATTCTTCCTCTTTCATCTTCAACCTAGTGAAGTGGGAAGGGATGGAAACAACACATGGGAATTCAGAGGGTTCAGAAGAAAGAAATTTGCCAGGTTTACTTTCGTTCAAGAAAAGTCAAAGCCATATTAGGTCTGTCAAAATTATTGGCAACTTGGGATGTTATCAAACCAGTCTCGAACTCTGTTTCATGAGGAAATTACTTATCCAAGACTTATTTTGGGGAAATGAGTTATCTCAAAGTCAAATAATTTACCTAGAATGGTTACTTATCAAACAGCATTCCAGGGAATACCTTTGAGATGTAAATATTCCTTGCAAAAAGAGTTCTTGTTTCTCTGCTGTAGGACTTTGTAAAATGTTCACAATGCTAATAGAAACACAAAAGTCCAAGAGCAGAGAACTTGCACAGTTATGTTCCTCTGGATACAGTCTGGAAAGTTCTGATCAGAACTGCTTCTAATAACCCAGAAGAGAGCAGACTAAGACAAAAAAACAGCACTAAAACTGAAGAATAACCTATATTTCAAAAGCCAGAAGTTAAATACTACAGGCAAGAAGAAGAAACCATCAATCTGTGCCAGCTCTTGAGGGGAAGATGAGGGAGGACAAATAAAATCTGGGTATTTGTGAACTGTGCAGCAAATAAGAATTAGTTTTTACCAGATGATACTGAGAGAACCAAGCTCCTAACAAAGGATTCACAGTGTGGTCAATAATGACATGGGGCTGGGCATGGTGTAGCTAGTGCCTGTAATGCCAGGACTTTGGGAAGGCCAAGGCAGGAGGGTTGCTTGAGCCCAGAAGTTAGAGGCCAGCCTGGGAAACATAGCAAGACCTTATCTCTATTAAAAAAAAATAAATAAATAAATAAATAAATAAAAATTAGCTGGGTGTGGTGGTGTACTCCTGTAGTCCCAGCTATTCAGGAGGCTAAGGTGGGAGGATCACCTGAGCCTGGGAAGGTGCGGCTGCAGTAAGCTGTGTTCTTACTACTGCACTCCAGCCTGGGTGAAAGAGTGATATCTTGTCCCAAACAAACAAAAAAACCACAAAGATGTTAACAACAGTTAGTCCTGAGTGTGGCAGGAACATGGGTGGTAATTATCTTCTTTTCTGTATTTTAAAATACTCCCCCAGGGTTGGGGAGAAAGAGAGGTCTCATGGGACAACCAGGTTGAAAATGAGAGCCTTATTTAATGGGACACTGAACCAGTAATGAAGTACACACTAAAGCACTAAGGGCACATTTGCTCAGGTACCTTTTAAGGACAATCGGAACAGCAATGGAGGGATTCTTTCTCAGACCATCAATGATGTCAGCTGCTTTATCAGCATATATCCTCTGGAGTGCTTTTCTATGGATGACTTCTGATGTGCCCCCAAGGGTGTTGTCCAAGCGAAATTTGGCTTGTTCCTCAGCAGACAAGCGGGAAAGCTTCTTCTGTATTGCTTCCAGAACCCGGATTGTTGCCAGATTGGTCTCTAAAACTACATCAAGCTGAAGAGGAAGACAAAGAAGGGTATGCTCAGGACCCAAATCAGAAGAGAATAGAGTAGTGATTAGAAAAATAAGGTAGGAAGTTAAACTCCTTGGATCTGAATCCTGGTTCTGCCCTACTAGCTACGTAAGACTGTTTCTTTATCAGCAAAATAGGGATAACAGCACCTATTACTCTCACAAGCCTGTTTCTGGATTAAATTACACAATCCACATAAAGTATTCAGCACAATACCTGGCACATAAGAACCACAGGATGAAGCTGGATAAACGGTAGTTATCACCACCACCACCTGCACTGTGTGCTTTGCTTAAGACTACTGATCTTAGACCAGAGGAACCTAACAGGAGATGATGACTTTACTGATACTTTTCCCTGAACTTTCCTGAATTGCTAAGATCCGTTATGAACAAACAATAACAATCAAAACAATACCAAAAGACGGCTCTGTCTTGAGAGTTTTTTTTTATTTAACTTGAAATATTTAAATATATTCAAATACTAAAATACTCAATAGCCTTGTTCCACATCCAGTAATAATAAGAGCAGTGACTATCATACCCTAAGGAGTTCACTGTTGTATCTGCGGGTAATGATTTAAATTCTTATCGGACTCCTGGCAACCTTTGAGTCTACTTTTTCCTTAGCTTAAAATAAGGTTCTCTAAATGAAAAACAGAAAATGAAGTAAATGAACAGTCTACAACCAAATGTTTGCAGAGGTGTTCCCTAAATTTTCTTGTTTTGGAAATGTGGTCATCATTTTGTCAATATTTCTGGCCCCTCTTGCTCTCCAATTACCGACAAAAAATGGACTAACTTCCTGGCTCCCTTATGATTGGATAGGGTCATGTAACTAGTTCTGACAAATGAGTTGTTATGAGTTGAGAAGAAGTCATGTTTATCACTTCTAGGCTGGAGCATTTAAAGGTGTCAGATCCTTCTGAGATCTCTTTTCCTCCTAATGACTAGCAACAATCATAATGGTGGCAATCCCTTGGCCTGAATCCCCAAGTGATTCTGATATGCCAAATCCCCTGCTAAATATCAATGTACATGTAGAATGATTAGAAATTAAACCCACTGGCTTTACAAGTCACTCAGATATGGGAGCTGTCTGTACTGAAGCATTACTAACCTATCTTGATTGGTAAAGCATGTTCCTTCAAACCAGCTCATCCCACCAAATCTTAAACACATGCTTACTCCACTTCTTTCATCTTTGCCCTCGTAGTCATAAATGGGAAATGAAGTTGCCTCTCATTTGGAGGCATACCAGTTGAGAGGGAATAGGAACATTCTGTCAAAAACAGACACCAAGCTCTGCTAATTCATCAGCTAACCTTACTAAACATAAGTAACAAAGAAATGCTTTTTTTTTTTTTGAGACAGAGTCTCACTGTGTAGCCCAGGCTGGAGTGCAGTGGCGTGATCTCGACCTCAGCTCACTGCAAACTCCGCCTCCCGGGTTCACGCCATTCTCCTGCCTCAGCCTCCTGAGTAGCTGGGACTACAGGCGCCCGCCACCGCGCCTGGCTAATTTTTTGTATTTTTAGTAGAGACGGGGTTTCACCGTGGTCTCGATCTCCTGACCTCGTGATCCGCCCACCTCGGCCTCCCAAAGTGCTGGGATTACAAGCGTGAGCCACCGTGCCCAGCTGAAATGCCTTCTTTAGCTTGATAACACTCCCTATGGAAGTTAACATCTGTCATGATTTAGTTTTCTGCAAATAGGTGCAACTCCTTATAAATGCTGGGGCAAAGATGGCCAACCACCTGCCAGTGGCCAGGCAGCACGTGGCTCTTAATTAAAAACACACCAGAAACAGCTGAAGCAAGTGTGAGGAGGGAAAGCTGGCAAAGAGCTAAAAGAGTACTTAAAAACAAACAAACAAACAAACAAACAAACAAAAAAACACAGTAAGATACCTATCCATACAAATAAGCACAGCCAGTCAATTTAATGTAATAGATACACTAAATAGGATACATGTCATTTTACCTCTTTAGACAAACCAGACTTCCCTTTTTTAAAATGATAATGTAAACCAGACATATAAACACATTGGGGATTTTGAGCCCACTTTCAGTAGTCCCCCTCCTGATATAGGTGGTATGGGGCCCTCTACCACCTCATTTATTCACTCCACTCTTCCCTTCCTAACTACTTCAAAATAAAGTTCCTGGGACAGGCGCAGTGGCTCACAGTTGTAGTCCCAGCACTTTGGGAGACCAAGGCAGGTGAGTCACTTGAGGTCAGGAGTTCCAGACCAGCCTGGCCAACATGGTGAAACCTGTCTCCACTAACAATACAAAAAAAATTAGCCGGGTGTAGTGGCGTGCACCTGTAGTTCCAGCTACCTGGGAGGCTGAGGCAGGATAATGGCTTAAACTCGTGAGGCAGAGGTTGCAGTGAGCCGAGATCACACCACTGCACTCCAGCCCGGGTGACAGAGCAATACTCTGTCTTTAAAAAAAAAAAAAAAAAAAAAAAGGCCGGGCGCAGTGGCTCAAGCCTGTAATCCCAGTACTTTGGGAGGCCGAGATGGGCGGATCACAAGGTCGAGATCGAGACCATCCTGGCTAATACGGTGAAACCCCGTCTCTACTAAAGAATACAAAAAACTAGCCGGGCGACGAGGCGGGCGCCTGTAGTCCCAGCTACTTGGGAGGCGGAGGCAGGAGAATGGCGTAAACCTGGGAGGTGGAGCTTGCAGTGAGCTGAGATCCGGCCACCGCACTCCAGCCTGGGCGACAGAGCCAGACTCTGTCTCAAAAAAAAAAAAAAAAAAAAAAAAAAAGGCCCTAATTTAACCTTCTTTCAAAAGGAGCCAATCAGGCCAGGTATGGTGGCTCACGTCTGTAATCCCAGCACTTTGGGAGGCCAGGATGGGAAGATCACTTGGGCCCAAGAGTTTGAGACCAGCCTGGGTAATGCAGTAAAACACTATCTCTATAAAAAACAAAAAATTAGCCGCAGGGGGTGGGAGGCAAGGGGAGGGAGAGTATTAGGACAAATACATAATGCATGTGGGGCTTAAAACCTAGATGACGAGTTGATAGGTGCAGCAACCCCCATGGCACATGTATATCTATGTAACAAACCTGCACGTTCTGCACATGTATCCCAGAATTTAAAGTTTAAAAAAAAAAAAAAAAATTAGCCAGGCATGGCAGTACATGCCTGTAGTCCCAGCAACTTGGTGGTGGGTAGGGGTGGGGGTCTGAGTGGGAGGGTCACACTTGAGCCTGGAAGGTTGAGGCTGCAATGAACTGTGATTGTGCCACTGCACTGTAGCCTGGGCAACAGAATGAGACCCTGTCTCAAAAAAACAAAACAAAACAAAGCAATCAATACCAGAAACATGAAAGAAAAATTCCAGTTCTCATAACACAGCTGGTTTACTAACCATGGCAAGATACTTGCTAAGGGTAATGATACATACAGATCTTAAATAATTTAAAAAGTTTCAAGAAAGTACTATAAACCTTAGGATACTGATTTTCTTCACCATGTAAAACACAATGATCTTAAAATGCCATGCAAAATCAAAAGAACTATTATTCAGCCATCAATGGACAATTTCAGTTAAAAGGGCTAGCTAAAGTGGCCTAGATAAGTCACATTTACCATAAAACATGTACTAATATATTTGACCAATGTACAAAGCATGGAAAGTACCATAACAAGCATTTACCACAGAAGAATGTGAGCCTCTGGCTCTTCCATCTTAATACCCCTCAGAGACAGGTATTAAGATAGTCTTTCACTGAGCATCTCCCATATCCCCCAACTTCAAATGCCAAAGAAGCTTGTACCTCAAAGCGCTCATCTTCACAACGATAAATATGTTCTTCATATTGAGTCTTCTTGGAACTCACAAAGGTGGAGTCCTCAGACCACGAAGGGAAGGAAACCCAGGTATCATTTAAAACCTTTGGGTAGAAGAAGAGAGACTGAAACAAAAGCCTAAAACAGCTTTCTGGTGATTAAGCATTCTCAATAAAAAGACAAAACTCTAGCGGAGAAATAGGCAACTAACATTACTTCACAAATTTCACCTTTAGCAAGTTTACAAAAAGGTATTAGTAAGAAAAGTGTTCTGAATATAAGTGGAAATATAATTCCAGTGCTTTGGGAGGATGAAGCAGGAAGATCACTTGAGCGCAGGAGGAGTGACCCCATGTTTACAAAACTAAAAACTTCTAGTTTTATATTTTTAGCTGGGTGTGAAGGCATGTGTAAGTCCCAGGTACTTGGGAGGATCATTTGAGCCCAGTAGGTTGAGGCGCTATGAGCACTCCAGCCTGGGTGACAAAACGAAATCCTGTCTCAAAAACAAACAAAAAAGTAGAAAACATTTTTTTTAAAAAAAGGACTAAAAGGGTTCTTAATTTCATTATTCATATAAATTCTCAATCCTTGGTACCACAACTCCCTTCCGAAAAAAGCTGAGGACCCAGGGCTGATCCTTGCTAGGGAAGGCCTTACCTCTTTACAGAGAGGAGTCCTTCCTGTACACTTGGGCTGCTGGTAACTCTTTGGTAAGGCTCGATAGCTGGAGCCCAATCGTTTACAAGAAGCATAATCTATCTCCATAGCAATGCCCTCTGTGGCTCGTTCCTTTGGATAAGTTTCCAGATGTACAGACTCCTTATAGCCCAGAAAGTTTTTAAACCAATTAAACAACTCAGGGAATTTCCTGAAGAATCAAACCAAAAAGTGACAAGCAATTAGGGGCATGATGCAGTTATCCTGAGGTATGACTACTACCATCTGGTTTTGGATCAGAAATCTGCTACCAGGGACAAATTATTTCCTGCCTAAGAAGAACTGCTTCTGACCATTTGGTTTCCCCTTTTTCTAATAAAATACTCTCAGATCAGTTAAAGTGGTGATAAAAGAGTTGTACCGAAACCAGGCAAAATAACAAACCATTCTTTTGATCAAGAATATTGCTTTAGGCTGGGTGCAGTGGCTCACGTCTATAATCCCAGCACTTTGGGAGGCCGAGGTGGGCGGATCACGAGGTCAGATCAAGATCATCCTGGCTAACATGGTGAAACCCCGTCTCTAATAAAAATACAAAAAATTAGCCAGGTGTGATGGCGGTCGCCTGTAGTCCCAGGTACTCGGGAGGCGGAGGTAGGAGAATGGTGTGAAACTGAGAGGCGGAGCTTGCAGTGAGCCGAGATCGCGCCACTGCTCTCCAGCCTGGGTGACAGAGCGAGACTCCATCTCAAAAAAAAAAAAGAAAAAGAAGATTGCTTTAATGTTCACATAATTCTTAGGCTGTCAAATATAGTAAAGATTCCAGGCTTGGCGTGGTGGCTCATGCCTGTAATCCCAGCACTTTGGGAGGCCGAGGCAGGTGGATCACCTGAGGTCAGGAGTTCTATACCAGTCTGGCCAACATGGTAAAACCCCCATCTCTACTAAAAAAAAATACAAAAATTAGCCGGGCGTGTGGTGACAGTAGCTTGAAGTAGGAGAACCGCTTGAACCCAGGAGGCAGAAGTTGTAGTGAGCCAAGATTGCGCCATCACACTCTAGCCTGGGGAACAAGAGTGAGACTTCATCTCAAAAAAAAAAAAAAAAAAAAAAAGAAAGAAATAATAATAATAATAATAATAATAATTTTTTAAAAAATTCCAGAACTCTGGGAGAGATTTTTCTTGATAAACATCCAGCACTGGTCAGAAGATCAGGAAACCACTAGTCTTGGCCATTAGTCAATAAATACTTAATGCCCTCGCTATTTTCTCATCTCTAGAGCTGGACTAGAAGACTTCTCAGGACTCTTTTGGCACTCACATTTGAGCCAACTGACCTATCTCAAGTAAATTAACTTTGCCTATCACATACTCTCACAAATCAAATATCACCTGGCCTCATATCATGAATCAGGGCTGAGCCCCTCACTTCACTTACCCCAGGAAAGGAGAGACTAGTTGCACAAGCTCAGCACGAGAGATCACCTCCTGGTTAAAAATAACAAGACAGCGCAGGAAATTTTCATAGGCTTCTGCACTCCGAAGAGCCTTTCGGACCTTATGGAGACAACAGGAAGAAAAACAGTTTTTGTTTTTCTTAAAGTGGGGAATTGAAAAGGGCCTTGCTCTGTCGCCCAGGAAGGAGTGCAGTGGTGTAATCTCAGCTCACTGCAGCCTCCCACCCTCAACCTCCCAAGGAACTGGGACTACAGGTGTGAGCCACCACGCCTGGCTAATTTCTAAATTTTTTGTAGAGATGAGGTCATATATTGCCCAGGCTGTCCTGTCATTCGTTTTTAAAAATTGGGGAAATCTGTGGCTGGGCGTGGTGGCTCATGCCTATAATCCCAGTGCTTTGGGAGGCCAAGGTGGGTGGATCACTGGAGGCCAGGACTTCGAGACCAGACTGGACAACATGCGGAAACCCTGTCTCTACTAAAAATACAAAAATTAGCCAGGCATGATGGCACATGCCTCTAATTCCAGGTACTCGGGTGGCTGAGTGAAACATGAGAATCACTTGAACCTGGGAGGCAGAGGTTGCAGCAAGCTGGGATAATGCCACTGTACTCCATCCAGCGTGGGTGACAGAGCAAGACTCTGTCTTATAAGTAAAAAAATAAAATAAAAATGGGAAATTTGAACTGATATTTTATGATGCTAAGTAATCAATGTTAGTTTTTTTAGATGTGACAATGATTATGTTTGCAAAAAGGAGTTTTCTTTGGTTTTGTTTTGTTTTTTAAACGCAGTGCAGCTCTGTTGCTCAGGCTGAAGTGCAGTCGTGCAATCTCAGCTCACTGTAACCTCTGCCTCCTGGGTTCAACCAATTCTCCTGCCTCAGCCTCCCAAGTAGCTGGGATTACAGGCATGTGCTGCTACACCCAGCTAATTTTTGTATTTTTAGTAGAGACGAGGTTTCACCATATTGGCCAGGGTAGTCTCAAACTCCTGACCGTAAGTGATCCACCCATCTTCGCCTCCCAAACTGCTGGGATTATAGGCATGAGCCACCGTACCTGGCCACAAAAAGGAGTCATTTTTAAAAGAAACTTACTAAAATATGCATGGATGAAATAATATATCTGCGATTTGTCTCCAAATAAACTGGGATGGGTGGGAATATATATGAAACAAACACATCGGCTAGGATTGGGAACTGCTAAAGCTGGATGGTCGGTACGTGAGGAATCATTTTACTATTCTCTTTACGCATGTTCAAAATTTTCCAGCTGGGCGCAGTGGCTCACGCCTATAATCCCAGCACTTTAGGAGGCTGAGGAGGGTGGATCACCTGAGGTCAGGAGTTCGAGACCAGCCTGGCCAACATAATGAAACGCCATTCTACTAAAAAAAAAAAAAAAAAGAAAAAAATTAACTAGGTGTGGTGGCGGGCGCCTATAGTCCCAGCGACTCGGGTGGCCGAGGCAGGAGAATCGTTTGAACCCAGGAGGCAGAGGTTGCAGTGAGCTGAGATCGCGCCACTGTACTCCAGCCCAGGCAATAAGAGTGAAACTCCGTCTTAAAAAAAAGAAAAGAAAAAAAAATTACCGTAGTAACAATTTTTAAAATGAGATCTCGGAGTATACCTTCTCATATGCTTGATTCTCCAGACCATATCAGAATTACCCCGGCTTCTGTTGCTTCTTTTTTTTTTTTGAGATGGAGTTTCACTATTGTTGCCAGGGCTGGTGTGCAATGGTGTGATCTCAGCTCACTGCAACCTCCACCTCCCAGGTTCAAGCAATTCTCCTTCCTCAGCCTCCCGAGTAGCTGGGATTATAGGCCTCTGCCACAATGCCCAGCTAATTTTTTTTTTTTTGTATTTTTAGTAGAGAGGCGTTTTCACCATGTTGGCCAGGCTGGTCTTAAACTCCTGACCTCAGGTGATCCACCCACCTCGGCCTCCCGAAATGCTGGGATTACAGGTGTGAGCCACTGTGCCCAGCCTGTTGCCTCTCTTAACGCATGTTTACAGCAAGAACCTTCGCCAAGACTGTTTTAAACTCTGGTAATCTGGAATAATGCTCTCTTAACATACTTCTGTCCTCTGATCTGGTCTTTTTTTCTTCCTCTATTTACAGTATTGAGCATCTTAATACCAAAAACCCAAAAATGATCAATGGCATAGACAAAGCAAAACTAGCCTAGCCAGATTACCAATCTGGGGCTTCAGTTCCAAAGTAAATATTTAGCACTGTGATCCTTTGGTGAGGACCACAGACTGCCACCAAACCAAGTGGCTTACCAGCAACCCCTGCTCCAGACTTCCGTATGCTTTTCGTTAACTATTCATCAGTAGACACTATATAGAATCTAGACTTTTAAAGCTAAAGATAAAAGAGCACTGTACCTGTTATACTGTATACCCTATTTACCTTTACTTTTTATTAGCTTTTAAACATACACAAAAGTAGACAGAAATATAACAAACCTATGTACTCAACCCTAACCTCAATGATCTATAGTATATTTTGTTTCATCTATACTCATTTCTCCTACCACTGCATTTTAAACCAAATTCCAGACATTTCATCTAGATATAGTATATATGTTTAAGAAAAAGTACTAAGAAAATGCTATTAAAGGACTGGGCACAGTGACTCACGCCTGTAAACCCAACACTCTGGGAGGCCAAGGCAGGCAGATCACCTACGGTCAGGAGTTCCAGACAGCCTGGCCAATATAGTGAAACCCTGTCTCTACTAAACATACAAAGGCCGGGTGCGGTGGCTCAAGCCTGTAATCCCAGCACTTCGGGAGGCCGAGACGGGTGGATCACGAGGTCAGGAGATCAAGGCCATCCTGGCTAACACGGTGAAACCCCGTCTCTACTAAAAAATACAAAAAACTAGCCGGGCGAGGTGGCGGGCGCCTGTAGTCCCAGCTAATGTAGTCCCAGCTACTCGGGAGGCTGAGGCAGGAGAATGGCGTAAACCCGGGAGGCGGAGCTTGCAGTGAGCTGAGATCCGGCCACTGCACTCCAGCCTGGGTGACAGAGCAAGACTCCGTCTCAAAAAAAAAAAAAAAAAAAAAAAAAAGAAACATACAAAAATTAGCTGGGTGTGGTGGTGGGCACCTGTAATCCCAGCTACTCGGAAGGCTAAGGCGGAGGATTGCGTGAACCCGGGGGGTGGAGGCTGTGGTGAGTCAAGATGGCGCCAATGTACTCCAGCCTCAGCAATGGAGTGAAACTGTCTCAAGAAAAAAAAAAAAAAAAACATTACTCTTAGAAATTAACTTATTTTCAGAAGATTCCTTAAGGCAAGGCATGGTTGCTCACGCCTGTAATCTCAACACTTTGGGAGGCCAATGCTGAGGCTGAAGGAGGAGGACTGTCTGAGCCCAGGAGTCTGAGACCAGTCAGGGCAAAACAGTGAGACCCCCCTCTTTCCAAAAAAATTTTAAAAATTAGCTGAGTGTGGTGGTGTGTACCTGTAAGTCCCAGCTACTCAGGAGGGTGAGAAGGATCACTTGAGCCTAGGAGTTCCAGGCTGTAGTAAGCTATGAAAGCACCACTGAGTTCCAGCCTAGGTGACTGAGCGAGACCATCTCTTAAATAAAAAAGGCCAGGTGTGGTGGCTCACACCTGTAATCCCAGCACTTTGGGAGGTGAAGGTGGGCGGATCACCTGAGGTCAGGAGTTCAAGACCAGCCTGGCCAACACAGTGAAACCCCATCTCTACCAAAAATATAAACATTAGCCAGGCATTGTGGCAGGCGCCTGTAATGCTAGCTACTTGGGAGGCTGAAGCAAGGAGAATCGCTTGAACCCAGGAGGTAGAGGTTGCAGTGAGCTAAGATCACACCACTTCACTCCAGCCTGGGCAATAACAGCGAGACTCCGTCTATAAAAAACAACCCAAAAATGTAAAAAAGATTCCTTAATAGCATCTAATATTGAGTCTGTACTAAGTTCAATTGTCTAATTAATATCTTAAAAATTGGCTATTGGCCAGGTGTGGTGGCTCACACCTGTAATCCCAGCACTTTGGGAGGCTGAGGTGGGTGGATCACTTGAGGTCAGGAGTTCAAGACTAGTCTGGCCCACATGGTGAAACCCTGTCTCTACTAAAAACACAAAAATCAGCTGGGCACGGTGGCAGGCGCCTGTAGTCCCAGCTGTTTGTGAGGCTGACACTGGAGAATCGCTTGAGCCGGGGAGGCGGAGGTTGCAGTGAGCCAAGATCGCACCATTGCACTCCAAGCTGGGCAACAGAGCGAGCTCTGTCTCAAAAATAAAAATAAAAATAAACTGACGTTTAAATTCAGAATCCAAAGTCTGCATGTCACATTTGGCTTATATATTTTTTAATTCTTAATTTACAACAGCTCCCCTTCCTTACCCTTTTCTTGACATTCATTGGTTGTGATCTAGACTTCTACACTTGTCTAAAAGCACCAACCGCCCAAGCAGACTTTGGTAATGGTTCACATCAGAGCTAAGAACTCAACACTCTTGCAGGATTCTCCTGCAAAAAGCTCACATAGGCACGGTAGACAGAAAGAGATCAGGAGATACCAATCATGGAGATGTTAAATCATCTGCCCTTCTGCAAAACCCAAGAGGCACAAAATAGAGTCAATCACCACAGATCAATCCAGGTTGATTTCTACCAGTGAGAACTCCAATAGTTCCTGCTAATCATCAAGTTGACTCCAAGGAGCAAATCACACTTAGGTTTATGTGGCCAAACTAAGGCACCACACAACATCATTTATGCCAATAATCTCAACTCTGGTTGCTCGTTAGAATCACTTGGGTAGCTTTGAAAACATGCAAGTAAATCAAAATTCCCCTGAATGCTATATATATGCATACTACAAATAACTATTACAGCAATAAGATTACAAGTCATCTTAAATCCTCAAAAATTGGTACAGGCACTGGTACTGCCTGCCACACAGACCCGGATATCTACAACAGCGAGCTCCAAACATCTTTCAAGAGAAACATAATACATTTTCTAAAACTCTGTCTTCTGCCCCAAACTGCTTCATAAAACCAAAGCAAACAATGCTACCATTTTTCTAGCTATGCTAATAGTACCAGCAGACTCAAAGGACTCACAACTGGGAAACTATGTTAAAAAACAGAAAGCCCTAATTAGTTTGACACCTTTAAAACAAAACCTTTGGGGGATAAGATGATTTTCTTTTGGCATTAACAGGCACTATCAAATCTAACTCATCCATTACTCACCTTATCAAAAAATAACGATTCTGTTCCACCACCATGTTTGCTGGCATCTGCCATGGAAGAATCCTTTAGATTGAGCAGTTTGGGTTTCTTCTGCAAAAGGAAGATACAAACATGTGAGATTCAAAGAGTGGTTTTCTCTGAATTTTGTCTGCGTTCAATGGTTTCAACACTGAAACCACTGCTGATTAATAATTTGAAACAAATGAGAGAACTCTAACCAACTCACTCCATACCCTCTAAGATTTCTACTCATAAATGGTTTCAACACTGAAACCACTGCTGATTAATAATTTGAAACAAATGAGAGAACTCTAACCAACTCACTCCATACCCTCTAAGATTTCTACTCATATTTTCTATTTCAGTTTGCCTGTTAAGTTTCTTTCTCCAACAGAGGTTCAAAGATCATTCTACTCCGAAATGTTTTCTCCAGAAATGATCATGACATTACTGTGACAAACTTTTAGAACAGCCTTACTTTTTCTAGGGGCCCAAAGTAACTTCATTTTGACTCTAATGCCACTGTTTTGTTCTCCTACCAGTTGAGGGAGAAGAGGCTGTTTGTAAAAAGAGCTGGTGCACGTAGCCTGAAATTGACAGAAATCAATCTTTAACCCTGAATAATATTTCAAGTAAAAATTTACTTAAAAAGCATAATTTGCTGGGCATGGGGGCTCACGCCTGTAATCTCAGCACTTTGGGAGGCCAAGGTGGGCAGATCATGAGGTCAAGAGATTGAGACCATCCTGGCCAACATGGTGAAACCCCGCTTCTACTAAAAATACAAAAAAAAATCAGCTGTGTGTGGTGGTGCGTGCCTGTGGTCCCAACTACTCAGGAGGCTGAGACAGGAGAATCGCTTGAACCCGGGAGGCTCCATCTCAAAAAAAAAAAAGCATAATTTTTCTAATAGAAGAAATAACTATCTTGCCAGCAATATCCCCTCAGACTAATTTAATATTGTTCTTTTAAAGGGAACCAACAGGCCATGATATAATCCTGTCAAGCAAGAAGTTACTTTTGAAATCCACCACTTACTCTCTACGAAGAAATGCACAAACTTGGTGAGAAGTAGCACATTTACCTTGGCTATCTCAGAGTATACTTTCTTAAGAGCCGCAGCCTCTGCTTACACTGCCTATGCAGAAAGTAGGTGGAGAATTGTAAGACCCCACTATATTCTTTCCACCTGTAGGTAATCAAGAGTGGGAGGACGTAAATCCAAGCATGGAGTGTATCTACTGAGCTGATTCTTGCTACCCATATAACTAATTCTCTTTACCGAAGTGAAGAAATAGAAACCATTATTATGTTCAACTTGATTTCAAAAGAAACCATGACAAACACTAATGAAAAAGGATACTTCAAAAGTGTTAGTAACACCTAGTATGTGAGACCTTGTAGTCACTTACTATTTTATCAGTCACCTCTTACTATTAGAGGACAGAAACACCTCTTACTATTAGAAACTTTTGTCATTATTTAATTCTGCAGACACATCTATCTCTTCCATATTACATATTGCTTTGAAATTCACTGAAGAATTCAACATTCAATACATGTAACTAGCGCTCTCCCTATCACAGCTGTGTTACATCAAAGAAGGGAGCAAGCTGTGCTTTCTGCAGACAGACCATCAGTGTTAAATATAATAAAAAACATCACGTAATGAATTACTAATAGGAGTTTAAGACTTCCCTCTGCTACAGCCCAAAGGTCCTGCCTTGGAGATTAAGATGATACAGACAAGATCTGGTAACCCAGCAAAGAACTTTGAGCAGGACAGGGTTCTAGACCAAAGAGACCTCAAAAAGCACATGCACTCTACTCACAAGAGGACCTCAGAGATCATTTATTTCTGAAATAATTCTCAAACTCAAGAATGTTCTTTCTTAACACAAGGCAGATTTAAAGCATCAAATAAGACGTGGCCAGGCACGGTGGCTCATGCCTGTAATTCCAGCACTTTGGGAGGCCAAGGCGGGTGGAACTCCTGACTTCAGGAGTTCAAGACCAGCCTGGCCAACATGGCGAAACTCCATCTCTACTAAAAATGCAAAAATTAGCTGGGTGTGGTGGCACACGCCTGTAGTCCCATTTACTTAGGAGGCTGAGGCAGGAGAACTGCTTGAACCCAGGAGGCAGAGGTTGCAGTGAGCCGAGATCATGCCACTGCACTCCAGTCTGGGTGACAGAGCGAGACTCTGTATCAAAAAAAAAAAAAGAAGTGAAAAAAATTTTAAGTATTGGAAATTCTTAGTAGCAACCAAAACATTAAAGAAATGACAGCTCATTGCAAAGGAGATAATAAAGAACTCAAAAAAGTACAGTAATCCAAGCAATCAATGTTATTCTAATCTCTTTTGCAAAGCCAGATAAACTTTGCACTGAGTTTCTATGACACATACTAACTTGCTCCAAATATCTAGGACCCAACTGTTAACGCACTTAAGAACACGTGACCATCTCTAGCGTACCTCTCCCTTAGAATTGCTTGTGAGTGTCAAAATGAGCAGCTGCTGCCCATTCTCACCTTAACTGGAGGCGTGGTTCCTGTAGGGTGTCTGCGGATCTGGCAGCCATTCTGGCTGGGCCTCTGCGGCTTGTTGTTCAGTTGGGGCTTCTTGACAGTGCCTCCATGATCATTTCTCACAGAATCAACCTTCTCAGCAGTTGTTTTGCTTAAAAGCTGATTAAGACACATTAAAGAGATTAATGCTCTTATCAAAGTAAACAAATATCATCTAGGAAAAGTCCCCTTCTGAGCACCGTTTTCCAACTTCTCTAAGATAATAATAATAAATAGTCTAATTCTTACAAAAAAAAAAACATACCACGGAGCTGTTGGCATCTGGTAGGAATTGTCCAAACTCTGACAACAAATCTTCCTGGTTTTTAAAGAGACGCGCAACCTGGGCATACACCTCCTGCTCTGTCAACGCTGGAGTATAGTTTCCTCCAGCTTCCTTGGCATTTCTCTGCTCTTTCTGAGGAATTGCAAATGAAAAGAGATCACATTAAAGAGCTACTGTTTTGAGTCGCTCATCTTTGCACACTTTCTGGAATCACTGTTATCTACTTAGGCTGCATGTAAGAAGAAAGTCTAGGTTCTCAGCACCCGTTCTGACCACAAATGAAAATTTCAAGTTGAGAAAAAAGTGCAAGATGGTGGATGACAATTCCTTTCAAAACTAGGGTAGTAAATTTTTTTGAGATGGAGTTTCACTCTTGTTGCTCAGGCTGGAGTGCACTCGTCTCAGCCTCCCAAAGTGCTGGGATTACAGGTGTGAGACACCATGCCCGGCCTAGGGCAATAAATATTAATGGCCGGGGGACCACTACCAACTGACAAAACCTTAGAAATTTCTCCTCCTTCTACTGTAGGTTAACTAGACTAAATAAGTCACTATCTAACTGTCCCAGATAAAACAGAGCTTCATTTCATGGGATAGTGACTAAAAATCCTGACTGAGGCCAGGCGCAGTGGCTCACACCTGCAATCCCAGCACTTTGGGAGGCCATGGCGGGCAGATCACCTGAGGTCAGGAGTTTGAGACCAGCCTGGCCAATATGTTGAAACCCCATCTCTACTAAAAATACAACAAATCACTTGAACCCGGGAGGTGGAGGCTGCAGTGAGCCGACATTGCACCACTGCACTCCAGTCCTAGGCAAAAAGAGCAAAACTCTGTCTTAGAAAAAAATCCTAACTGAATGTTGCAGGGCAATCAAGTCAGGCAAATAAAACTGGCTTTATAGCATGGGTGTGGTGGCTCACACCTGCAATCCCAGCACTTTGGGAGGCCGAGGCAGGCGGATCACAAGGTCAGGAGTTCGAGACCAGCCTAGCCAACATAGTGAAATCCCGTCTCTACTAACAATACAAAAAATTAGCTGGGCATGGTGGCAGGCGCCTGTA
Source organism: Rhinopithecus roxellana (assembly GCF_007565055.1). Lineage (NCBI taxonomy): Eukaryota > Metazoa > Chordata > Mammalia > Primates > Cercopithecidae > Rhinopithecus > Rhinopithecus roxellana. Next base: position 79,572,707 of record NC_044553.1, on the reverse strand, counting down.
ATCCCAGTTACTAGGGAGGCTAAGGCAGGAGAATCACTTGAACCTGGAGGCGGAGGTTGCAGTGAGCCGAGATCACACCACTGCACTCCAGCCTGGGTGACAATGCAAGACTCCCTCTCAAAAAACAAACAAACAAAAAAACTGGCTTTATAAACACGTATGGTAGTTTCTAACTGGCTAATTTCCAGTGCGAATTAATGGACACAATAATGGTTACTTAAGTTGTTCTTTGACTAGATGGCCTGATTAAGACAACCTGAATGGGCACTCTTCTTACCTGATATGTGTGCAAAATCTCCAGGAATGCTTTGTAGATGTCTGGTTGGCCCTGGAATCTGTTCTTGATCTTATTAACATAGTTGATGGCATGATTAAATTCCACAGGTTGATTGTTCTGCAAGGATGGGGCCGTTCCCAATGAGATTGTCACTGGTGTGTGAGGCTGGACTGGCGGAGAACGTGGGGATGCATACGGTGGAAGTGGGGGAGTCTGCTGACTGGCTGGAGTATGTGCTTGTAGTTGGGAGGGCTAAAAAGAAAAAAAGTCTTTATTCTCCTCAGATGCATAGATGAGTTGATAGAAGGAAAGTTCAAACTAAAGAGAAACAAAGTGTCAACGTATATCCTTTATTTACTCACTCAGGCCAGGCCTTTTTAGTCCAACACAAATCATACTGGGCAACAGTGGGAGTTGTAGAGAGTTCAAACATGCTGATACAAATATCTCAGTCTCACATTTTCTAAATAAAACCTTAAAACTGGAGCCATCTCCAATTACAGTGAAGAATTTTTCATATGCAACGTTTTAGCTTAGTAGCTCAACAAGTACACGTAGAAAAAAGCTCATTCTACACAGCCTTTTGATGTCAACAAAAAGACAACACTTCAATTGTTGCAGCAGCTCCACATAGTCTTCTATGCCAACTCTGTCCTGTAGAACTGAGATGATGGAAATGTCCTTTATTGCACTGTCTTAAATACACAGCCACTAGCCACATGTGGTTACTGAGCACTTAAAAGCTAGTGCAAATGAAAAACTGAATTTAATTTAAATTTAAATAGTGCTATGTGGCTAGTGGCTACTGTGTCAGACAGTGTGGTTCTAGACCAAGAACACCCCATCTTCATCATCATCACCATCACTGTTCATTAGATCTTCTACTTAGCTTGATATAATCTGGCTATATCTGGCTTAGCTTCTACTTAGCTTGATATAATCTAGTAAGTGAAGTAACTTTCATAAAACAAACATGTGGGCAGTAGCACAATTTGACCATAAGAGGATGGTTTCTGTCTGTGCTATCAACTACTACTACACAAAGTCACCACCTGTTGGGATGTTCATGGTTTTATAAGCAGAAACTGTAAAGAGAAAGACCTTGGAAGTTGTTGCTGTGTTGATTTAAATAGATATCTAAGTGGTGTGTAAATGTGAACCATGTCATAGTGAAATGAAACATAGTGAAACTGCATTTTTCTCTGATGAAATCTTTGTAACCTTGTGTCTCAGTATCTAAGTCTTATATAAATGGGAAATGTCAAACGAAGGTACTTTCTAGGGATGCATTCACATTGATGCAATATTTTCCAAGTGCTCACCTTGCTGACTTTGGCAGGTGGGGGCTGAGGAGCTGGCTGGGCAGGAGCTGGGGCTGACTGGGTTGAAGGCTGGGAAGGATGTTGGGGTGGTGGTTGAGGCTGGGGCTGGATGCCATGGGTGGGAATCTGATGAACCTGGCCAGGAGTTGTCACATTCACCATGTCATTGGTCTGCACCTCAATTTTGTAGCCAGGGGGCAAGAAGGTGTTGAATCCCATTATCAGATCGGGGTGGCCTTTGAATAGCTGGGACACACGACTAATCACTCCTGGGGTGTCGATGCTGATAAAAAAACAAAAAGAAAAGTGATGAACTGTAAGCTTGACAAACACCCTGGTCATAAAAAAATTCACATTTCTTTTTTCTTTTGAGATGGAGTCTCACTCTGTCACCCAGACTGGAGTGTAGTGGTACGATCTTGGGATCCTGGCTCACTGCAACCTCCGCCTCCCAAGTTCAAGTGATTCTCCTGCCTCAGCCTCCCAAGTAGCTGAGATTACAGGCATGTGCCACCACACTCGGCTGATTTTTGTATTGTTAGTAGAGATGGGGTTTCACCATGTTGGCCAGGCTGGTCTCGAACTCCTGACGTCAGGTGATCCGCCCACCTCAGCCTCCCAAAGTGCTGGGGTTACAGGCATGAGCCACCTCACTCAGCCAAAATTTCACTTCCTACTAGGTTTTCTCTAAACAGGAAAACAGATAATCTACGCATTTTAAAATTAACACACAAAGAACTCTGAGATTGAAAGATATTCGGCCACAATTTTTTTTTTTTTTTTGAAACACTGTCTCATTCTGTTGCCCAGACTGGAATGCAGTAGCATAATCTTGGCACACTACGGCCTCCGCCTCCCAGGTTCAAGCAATTCTCCTGCCTCAGCCTCCCATGTAGCTGGGATTACAGGCACCTGCCACCATGCCCGGCTAATTTTTGTAGTCGTCAAAATTTTGAACAGAATATATGTTCATGGTAATAATCCTACCAAGCAGATACTCAGACAATACATAGAAAGCTACATATCCCAAACAAGATCCACTCTTTGATATATCAGTATATATCATTTCAGCACAAATCTACATTGTTCAGATGAGTTACAACAGTGAACTATGAGTACAACAGTTTACAACAGTGAACCATGCCAGAATGTAAGAGTATCTAAATCAATTCAGAAACCAAGTAGCCTAAATCACTACCAGTGCTACTTCCCTGACTGAGACAAAGCACTGAAAAACTTTAGTTAACAAAAATTTACCAATAAGGATAAAACAGTCTAGTGGCCATAATTTCCATCAATAAAGGAATGCATAAAATAAAGGCATGATTTTGAAAATTCAGCCGCAGAAAGGAGCATCCTTTATCTTCCAGTAAATAAACTATCTTCTCCTTTCGAAAATCAATATGCCAGATACAAAGCTTGAGTACAATCACACATCTTTTACCTCTGAGATTTAAATTCCTTCATGATGTCAAGGAAATCATTGTAGACCTGAGGCTGACTACCAAATTGCAGCTTCACCTGGTCAAGATAAGACAGCGCATCCTCCACCTGAGGCAGGGATAAATATCAAGGTTATAAAAAGAAAGTAAGCTCACAATTACAAAAAAAAAAATTATGCCTAAGTATGCTTAACACAGTAAATGAAATAAAAATATATTAAATATATACTTAAAAGTTAGTACGGATGTCAGTAATAAACTCAAGCTTAAAATAATAATCAACTCATAAAATCTGTAGCCTTGCCTTGGATAATTTTGAACAGAATGATCAGTGAAGAATAATTACAATGATATGTCATTTATTCATTAATTCATTTCGTAAGTATCTACTAAACTGCAACATGCCAGGCCCAATGTGAGTACCAAGGATTCAATGACAAATAATTTGTAGCCCCTTGTCTACAGACGTTTGTTTGTATGTAGTCAGGAATCATAACACAGCGGGTAACCCAGTAACACTCAATGCCTGGAGATGACATGGGAAGGACACGTCTTCCCCACCAAAAAAGTGAGGCTTCCCTAGGAGGTAATGTATAAACTGAGACCTAAAGATGAATATAAGCCAGCAAAAGTAAAGACCAGTGAAAAAAACCAAAGGCAGCAGCATGGGCAAAATCCTAGACAGGATACGATATGGGATATTTAGAAATCTGAAAAGTTTAGTTTGGCTGGAGGACCTGTAGTGAAGAGGAGCACTGGAAGGAAAAGTAACAAGATGAGACAGAAAAAAAAGTAGGATCTAGATTCTGAAAGGATTTGTAAATCTTGTGAAAAAGCAATTTAGATTTTTATCATCTGCATTTTCGTGTACGCGATTTGACTACAGTGTTGAGAAAAAATTGGCACAAGAGCAGAAAAGACTGAAAGGAGGTAGGAAGACCAGTTATGCTACAAGAATAACTGAACAACTGTGAAAACAGTGGCTTGAATTATAGTACTGGCCCAGAACAACAGAGACAACTGCATAGATAAAAAAGCTTGTTGGGTAGCAGAAGTGACAGGATTGGGTAACTGACTGAATAGGAGAGCTAGGGGAGAGCCAGCATTCAAAAGTGATCCACCACAGAGCACTGTGAGGAAGAAGAGGCCAGAGTGACTGTCGGACCGATCAAAGCTCGCATGCCACTGCATCCTGCACCCAGCACTTACATCCTTCTGCAACACTACCACACCCAAGAGAAAGCCTGAAGGGGATGCTAAAGGAGATACAGCCAAGGTGAACAATGAGCAGGTGAACAATACAGCAAGGTGAACAAGGTGCAGACCCAGAGAAGATCTGCAACGCTGTCTGTTAAACCTGCTCCTCCAAAGCCAGAGCCCAACACTAAAAAGGCCCCCGCAGGCCGGGCGCAGTGGCTCACACCTGTAATCCCAGCACTTTGAGAGGCAGAGGCGGGAGGCTCATCTGAGGTCAGGAGTTCAAGACCAGCCTGACCAACATGGAGAAACCCATCTCTACTAAAAATACAAAAATTAGCCAGGCATGGTGGTGCATGTCTGTAATGCCAACTACTTGGGAGTCTGAGGCAAGGGAATCACTTGAACCCAGGAGGTGGAGGTTGTGGTGAGTCGAGATCATGCCATTACACATCAGCCTGGGCAAGAGCGAAATTCGGTCTCAAAAAATAAAAAGAGTCCCCCGCAAAGGAGAGCGAGGAGGTACCCAAAGGGAAAAAGGAAAATGCTGACACTGGCAGGGAAGGGATTAACCTTGCAGAAAATGGAGATGCCAAAACAGACCAGGCACAGAAAGCTGAAGGTGCTGGAGATGCCAAGTGAAACGTGTGCATTTTTGGTAACTGTGTACTTCTAGTAACCGTAAGGTTTGAACCATAAAGTTATGAAGTTTGTAAATTTCGAAATACCATTGTTTAAATCAAGATTTTTAAAAATGCAGAATTTTGTTTTGCTTTTTCTAAAGCTGTGTTGTTAGCACACAGAACACTTCATTGTTGTTTTGGAGGGAAGGATCACAGGTCATTAATAGAATATCTTTGAAGCTGGACTGATGTGGGGAAAACACCTTTCCCTTCTAGTTTTGAGAGACTTCCTCTTGGCTTATAGGAGAAGAAATTCCCTGACTTTATTTATGTATTTATGTAGAGATGGAGTTTTGCTATTGTTGCCCAGGCTGGAGTACAGTGGTGCAATCTCGGATCACTGTAACCTCTGCCTCCCAGGTTCAACTGATTCTCTTGCCTCGACCTCCTGAGTAGCTGCGGTTACAGGCGCCCGCCGCCGTGCCTGGCTGATTTTTGTATTTTTAGTACAGACGGGATTTCACCACATTGGCCAGGCTAGTCTCGAACTCCTGACCACAACTGATCCACCAGCCTCGGCCTCCCAAAGTCCTGGGATTACAGGTGTGAACCACCATACCCAGCCTAGATTCCCTGACTTTTGACACACACGGCCACCTTGGCCCAAACACCTTGTGTGATGGAAAAACAAATTCATTTTTACGTCCTGTTCTCCCTTCCCACCTTCACACACTTAACTCCCTTATACCCAGACACCTGTTGGGACCTAACCCCCAGTAATTGGTTACCAGTGTGTGTCAGGCAGTTAAACTTTCCAGTCATGCCACTGAAATGGCAGCCCTCAAAAGAGCAGTGGTTCCTTTTCCAGACTGTGGATCTTCAGATAAGTCCTGCCATTTTCATTTCACTTCCTGAAAGTCAGGGTCGACTTGTGAAAAGTTGTTAAACAACATGCTAAATGTGAAACGTCAACCTTCACTCTAAACTTGCCCTGTTCAGAGCATCAAATGAAGAATTCACTGGGTTTTATAGTGGCTTTTCGTGTTTTTTTGCTAGTTCACTGTTAAGGATTGTCCATGTCCTGCCTGAAATACCATGACTGTTTATGGAAAGTATCTTTTTTTTTTTTTTTTTTTTTTTGAGATGGAGTCTCGCTGTGTCGCCCAGGCTGGAGTGCAGTGGCGCGATCTCGGCTCACTGCAAGCTCCGCCTCCTGGGTTCCCGCCATTCTCCCGCCTCAGCCTCCGAGTAGCTGGGACTACAGGCGCCCGCCACCGCGCCTGGCTTTTTTTTTTTTTTTTTGTATTTTTAGTAGAGACTGGGTTTCACCGTGTTAGCCAGGAGGGTCTCGATCTCCTGACCTCGTGATCCGCCCGCCTCGGCCTCCCAAAGTACTGGGATTACAGGCTTGAGCCACCGCGCCCGGCCATGGAAAGTATCTTTAAAGCCGGATACAGTTTGGCCTGGGGAGGAAAAAAAGCGACCTATCACAAAGAAGAACAGGTTGGAAAGGCTACGCTATGAGTCTCATTTAGGACAAAGACACCCAAAAGAAATCCCCACTAGCTGTTTTCTATTTACTCTGAGATGAGTAAGTTTTTTTGGTGGTTTAATTGAAGCCTAAATATTTAAAATTATACAAAATATCAGGTTTAAGAAATTTCAGGAATAAACATTTGATGTGATTTAAGCCAGTCTTTTTCTTTTTTTTTGAGATGGGAGTCTCGCTTTGTCTCCTAGGCTGGAGTGTAATGGTGCAATCTCGGATCACTGCAACTTCCGCCTCCTGGGTTCAAGTGATTCTCCTGTCTCAGCCTCCTGAGTAGCTGGGATTCCAGGCTCATGTTACCACATCCAACTAATTTTTTTTGTATTTTTAGTAGAGATGGGATTTCACCATGTTGGCCAGGCTGGTCTTGAACTCCTGATCTCAACTGATCCGCCCGCCTCAGCCTCCCAATGTGCTAGGATTACAGGCGTGAGCCATCACACCTGGCTAGGCATAGATAGTCTTTTGATTTGTTGCAAAATGGAACATTTACGTTCAAGTCAATCAGTAATTGGTGCTATGGTCTGAATGTGTCCCGCAAAATTCTTACATGGAAACTTAATCACCAATATGATGATACTAAGAAGTGAGGCCTTCAGAAAGTGATTGTGGAGCCCTCATGAATGGGATTAAGGACCTTATAAAACGGCTGGAGTGAACCAGTGCTGGTCCCTTTGGCCCTTCTCCCTTCCACAGCGTGAGGACACAGCCTTCAGGCACCATCTCAGAAACAGAGTTCAGGCCCTTACCAGACACCAAACTGGCACCTTGATTTTATTTTATTATTTTATTTCATTATTTATTTAATTTTTTGAGATGAAGTCTTGCTCTCGTCACCCAGGCTGGAGTGCAAAGGCGCGATCTCAGCTCAACGCAACCTCTGCCTCCCGGGTTCAAGCGACTGTCCTGCCTCAGCCTCCTGAGTAGCTGGGATTACAGGCGCCTGCTACTGCACCTGGCTAATTTTCGTATTTTTAGTAGAGACGGGGTTTCACCGTGTTGGCCAGGCTGGTCTAAATCTCCTGACCTCGTGATCCGCCCGCCTCGGTCTCCCAAAGTGCCGGGATTACAGGCGTGAGCCACCACGTCCGGCCTATTTATTTATTTTGAGACATGGCCTCACTCTGTCACCCAGGCTGGAGTGCAGTGGCATAATCTCGGCTCACTGCAACCTCCACCTGCTGGGTTCAAGCGCTTCTCGTGCCTCAGCCTCCAGGAGTAGCTGGGATTACAGGTATCTGCCACCATGCCCGCCTCATTTTTTTGTATTTTCAGTAGAGACAGGGTTTTACCATGTTGGCCAGGTTGGTCCTGAACTCCTGACCTCAAATGATCTGCCCACTTCAGCCTCCCAAAGTGCTGGGATTATAGGGGTGAGCCACTGTGCCCAGCCAGCACCTTGATTTTAGATTTCCCAGCCCTCAGAACTTCTCCAGAACTGTGAGAAATAAAATGCTATTATTTAGAAATAGATTATCTAGTCTCAGGTATTTTGTTATAGCAACACTAATGGACTGAGACAAATGGCTTTTTTTTTTCTCTTTGAGACAGAGTCTTGCTCTGTCGCCCAGGCTAGAGTGCAGTGGCACTTTCTCAGCTCACTGCAAACTTCATACCACTCTCCTGCCTCAGGCTCCCAAGTAGCTGGGACTACAGGCGTCTGCCACCATGCCCAGCTAACTTTTTTTGTATTTTCAGTAGAGACGAGTTTCACTGTGGTAGCCAGGATGATCTCGATCTCCCGACCTCGTGATCCACCCGCCTTGGCCTCTTAAAGTGCTAGGATTACAGGTATGAGCCACCATGCCTGGCCCCAAGACAAATGGCTCTTTAAGAGTTCTTCAGACTTCCATTATGGCCATGGGTTAATCAGTGTTTCAGTGTTGCTAGATATCAGATTGTATACTTGGTCAATACCCACTTGTTTGATGGTTAGTTTTTCTATACAAATATTATGACAATTTCTGTTGAAATTCAATGGACTATTTTAATTCATATTCTGAACTTTCCATACTGAAATATCTCATTAATGACCAACTTAAGTGAACACAAAATGCAGTAAGTTTGCAAAAGGAACCAAAACTCTGAAAGATATTTAAGAAAAGGATGCATCAATACACAACAAAAGAATAGTTATCAGTAAGATATGGTATGGTATAAGGTAACTACTGCAGAGAAGGAAAAAGTACAGAAACCCAAAAGAAAGCAATTATGTGTGATAGGTGTATGTCTGAAACAAAAAGGTACTGAAAGTCACAACAAACCACTGTTTAAAAACTAGTTCTAGGCCGGGTGTGGTGGCTCACACCTGTAATCCTAGCACTCTGGGAGGCCAAGGAGGGTGGATGCCTTGAGGCCAGGAGTTTGAGAGCAGCCTGGCTAACATGTCAAGACCTGTCTCTAGTAAAAAAAAAAAATAGAAATATTAGGCATGGTGGTGCACGCCTGTAATCCCAGCTATTTGGGAGACTGAGGCATGAGAATCACTTGAACCCAGGCGGGGGAGGGTACAGTGAGTTGAGATGGCGCCACTGCACTACAGCCTGGGCAACAGACTAAGACTCTGTCTCAAGAAAAAAAAAGGTAAAATAAAAGTTATAGAATTGCCGGGCGCGGTGGCTCACGCCTGTAATCCCAGCACTTTGGGAGGCCGAGGCGGGCGGATCACAAGGTCAGGAGATCGAGACCATGGTGAAACCCCGTCTCTACTAAAAATACAAAAAAAATTAGCCGGGCGCGGGGGCAGGCGCCTGTAGTCCCAGCTACTCAGGAGGCTGAGGCGGGAGAATGGCGTGAACCCGGGAGGCGGAGCTTGCAGTGAGCCGAGATCGCGCCACTGCACTCCAGCCTGGGCAACAGAGCGAGACTCCGCCTCAAAAAAAAAAAAAAAAAATAGAATAACCCTATGCTTTAAAAACCCTGCATGACACTCACATAATAAATAAGACACCTACAAGTAAGAATAGTGAGGAAATTATCTCATCACCCAAAGCATAGTCCAACTCTTATATAAACTCTCTTTAAATGCATGTATACAGTTCTAGGAAGCACAACTTAAAAAACAAAAAAGAAAATTGGATGTAGTTGTTTAGAAGCTACAGATTTAAGGAAGCACTTGGGGAGACCCTTAGACTCTGCCGATAAAGTTTCATAGCTCACTTGAACAGGGATTTACTATTAAAGCCCTGAATCTCCTGAAGTCCACAATCTTGTTGGAGAGAAAAACACAAGCAACTATAAAGAGAACCTGCTAAACATGTACCAAATATCACTGCTGCTGACATTCAATAACTAAATAACAACAAACATGCCTCAAATCGCTCAAATCCCTTCTTGTCACCACCAATCTACCAAAGACAAAAAGAAAAAAATAGACAATGTTGAGGCTTGAAATAATGTGTAAGCATTCTCACTGAAAGTTTTTCTTTTTTTTTTTTTTTGAGATGTAGTTTCGCTCTTGTTGCCCAGACTCGAGTACAGTGGTATGATCACGGCTCACTGCAACCTCTGCCTCCTGGGTTCAATCAATTCTCCTGCCTCAACCTCCTGAGTAGCTGGGATTACAGGCAAGCGCCACCATGCCTGGCTCATTTTGTATTTTTAGTAGAGGCGTGGTTTCACCACATTGGTCAGGCTGGTCTTGAACTCCTGACCTCAGGTGATTCACCCACCTCGGCCTCCCAAAGTGCTGGGATTACAGGTGTAAGGCACCATGCCCAGCCTGTAATATTGTGGAATATAAATGACTTATTGAAGTTGATTCAAATGCTTGTAATGCATTTTAAGACTGATCCAAAAATGACAGGCAGTGTGGGAATACTGGGTTAAATTACATGGAGGTACAAGAAGCATTTTACCTCTCCTCATTAGAAAGGAAATTCAACAAGTTATTTTATGTAGGAATATAGTCAAGAGCTTGTGACTAAAAGAACACAGCAAGAAATCCTAACTCTATCCATGACTCACTCTATAACCCCAAATCCAAAACCCTTCCTTGTTTCCTTGCCAGTTTCCGTAAAGCAAACAAAACATAATCCATATACTTATACCAAAGAGTCCTGTGAGGAAGGTGGGTAAAAACTGGTGTTGTGCTTTGACAGGGCTGATTGAAAAAGGTTATAGAAATAAATATGTTTTTGTTAGTTTAATAAGCAAGTTTATAAGCTATTTTGCAACATTAAAGCATATCTACTGAACATTAAAGCATATCTACTGTCATAGACTGTTAATACAGAATTAAATCACATGCAACCAAGTTTAAAATAAAATATTTTCAGGACTTAGTAAAGTGCTAAACCCACAGCAATAATACATTTTGGTACACAGTCATCACTCTACAAGAGACTGAAAATGTTTTAAAGAAAACATCAATATTCCTTACACACATTTTCCCAAAGACAGAATTCAGAGTGAAGCTTCAGGCCTAAAAAATCTGTGCTCTCTTTAAAAGGCTATGCATTAGTCAATATTATGTAAGCCAAGAGAGAGAGTAAATTTTACAAAATTACTCTAAATCACTTAGCTTTGCTGTACTTTATAACATTTATGTAGCATTTAATATTCTTAGGCCAATATTAAACAAGTTCCCAAGAATCCACACCAATGAGGGCAGGAATCATGAAGAACTAAAGTAAGTATCAGGGAAAACAGAAGAAAGAACTATTTGCTGCATATGGATGTGTCCTTAGAGGGTTTATTTCTCATTCCTGCCTACAAGCAACATAAGTAGGCTGCCATAACCAAATGAAGACTTAACATCTCTTCAGAGTTCCACCATTTATTATTTCCTGAACTTAATTTTATATAAATGTAAAATCAGAAAAATTGAAACCTGAACACTTGCTGCAACAATCACATATTTTGAAAAGTAATATTCAAGTGGTCAGAGATACAAGGTTAGCTGGGAACACAAGCTTCACTTCTCCAGGGATGCCTCATGAATTTCAAAGCACTAAAAACCTATCACACATACTCAGCAGAAAATATGAAAACACTGATAATTCATTCACAGTTACAGTTTTCCCTAAACTTTATCAAGATTCCCCCCAAAAAGGAGCATGTGTTTACTAAGAATGGACTTGATGATGTGAGTCAATTCAGCTATTCATAAACAGGAATAAAAAGATAAAGGTAGTAAGAACATTACAGGCATGAGCTGGGCATAGTGGCTCACACCTGTACTCCCAACACTTTCGAAGGCCAAGGTGGGAGAATCACTTGAGGCCAGTAGTTTGAGACTAGCCTGGGCAACACAGTGAGATCCCCATCTCTGAAACTAAAAATTAAAAAAAAAAAAAAAAAATTTACAAGAATTTAAAAAGATTCAACTGTAAGACATATTACTGGGCCAATTTACTGTACAAACCTGTAGCCAATCATATATGTGCTCAATAGAGAGTTCAAAAGGAAGCAGTCAAAAAATGAATTTTAAGGTTTATTTTGTATGAAAATGGCCCCACAATCCTGGTAACATTTGAGTGACATGCATTTCATACAGTTCAAAACATCTGAGTATATTCTTCTCTGGATCAGGCACTGGTGCCAAGATAGGAAACATAAGCAAATTTTACAAAACAAAAACAGTAAAACTTGTGATTCGACAGCTAGTATCTCAGGTTAGAAGTTGTACCACCACAACCGACAAGCTGCAGCCAGTATTTCCTGCTAAAGATAAACTTTTTGACCCAAGAAAAAGAGCTGAATACCACCTTCAGCCTCTGAAATTGCTGCTGTCCTTGCACTGGTGCAACTGGTGGGGCTGGATGAGCGTGACTCTGGACCACCTGGCCTCCATGGGGTTGCACAGCTGTTGGGTGATGATGGCTGCCATGAACTGCTGCTATGGTGGGCCCATGACTGCCGGAGCTCTGTGGCATGGCTGAAACCTGGGGTGAACAGAATACAGACAGGAAACTTCAAGGCTTGTATATTCTTCCCCAAATGTGTCTAAATAACTAACACAAATGAACAAAGATAATTAATTGGAAACCCAAATTTCTGCTGGGCATGATGGCTCATACCTATCTCACCTACATGGGAAGATCCCCTGAACTCAGGAGTTCAAGGCTACAGTGAGCTATGATCACGCCACTGCACTCCAGCTTGGGCCACAGAGTGAGACCATGTCTCTAAAAAGAGAAAAGAAAGCCTGGGCAACATAGTGAGATACCATCTCCACAAAAAATAAAAACTTGGCCAGGTGTGGTGACATGCACCTGTGGTCTCACCTACTCTAGCGGCTAAAGGAGGATTGCTTGAGTCCAGGATTTCAAGGCCGCAGTGAGCTGTGATCACACCACTGCTCTCTAGCCCGGGTGACAGAATAAGACCCTGTCTCTTAAAAAAAAAAAAAAAAAAACAAAACAAAAAACAAACGAAAAAGAAGGAAACTCAAATTTTCCACAAAAGGAACTGGCTAAATACATTACAGCCCACCCAAGTTATAACCGAATTATTTGTAGCTATTAAAAATTATATAGTTTAGCTGGGAACAGTGGCTCACACCTGTAACCAGCACTTTGGGAGGCCCAGACAGAAGGTTCATTTGAGTCCAGGAGCTCAAGACCAGCCTGGCAAACGTGGCAAGACCCCGTCTCTACTAAAAATACCAAAAAAATTAGCTGGATATGGTAACATGCATCTGTAATCCCAGCTACTGGGAGGCTGAGGCATGGGAATCACTTGAACCTGGGAGGTGGAGGCTGCAGTCAGCTGAGATCACGCCACTGCATTCCAGCCTAGAAAACAGAGCAAGACTGTCTCCAAAAAGAAGAAGAAGAAAAAAATTACACAGTTTATCTCAAACTGTCTGTGGTAAAGGATGAATGTTTTTCTTAAAATTCCAATCCATCAGGGACCACAACTTTTATAAAAATCCAGTAAAACTAAATTACTATGAAAGTGAAAATAAAAAAATACGTAAACCCCCCAGGCACAGTGGTTCACGCCTGTAATCCCAGCACTTTGGGAGGCCGAGGTGGGCGGATCACCTGAGGTTGGGAGTTCTTGAGACCACCCTAACCAACATGGAGAAACCCTGTCTCTACTGAAAATACAAAATTAGATGGGCGTGGTGGCGCATGCCTGTAATCCCAGCTACTCAGGAGGCTGAGGCAGAAGAATCGCTTGAACCAGAGAGGTGGAGGTTGCAGTGAGCCGATATCACACCATCGCACTCCAGCCTGGGCAACAAAAGTGAAACTCCATCTCAAAAAACAAAACAACAACAACAACAACAACAAAAAATAAACTCATAATTTTTTTTCTTGCCTTTTTATTGAGACAGGGTCCCGTTCTCTCACCCAGCCTGGAGTGCAGTGGTACAATCATGGCTCACTGTAGCCTTGACCTCCCCAGGCTCAGATGATCCTCCCATCCCAGCTTCCCGAGTAGCTGGGACTACAGGCATGTACCACCATGCCTGGTTAACTGTCATACTTCTTGTAGAAACAGGGTTTCACCATGCTGCCCAGGCTGGTCTCGAACTCTTGGGTATGGAGTCCACCTACCTTGGCCTCCCAAAGTGCTGGGGTTATAGACATAAGCCACTGTGCCCAGACTGTAACTTTCATTACTGGATTTTACAAATAAAAAATGATCATGTCCAATTGCTAGAATAGTTTCTAAACACTCTCAATTTCTATACTTATGCCATTACAAACTAGTAACAAAGGATACAGATTAGCCATTTGTAAGCCACACTTTCAACAGTGATATAGAGATATATTTGAATCTGAAAAAAAAGTTCATAATCCACAAGTTGAATGTATTCATGTACTGTATATAGAATTAAACTTTTAAATAGTTTTTTAACGCACATTACACTGGGTGACAGAGGAAGACCCTGTCTCAAAAAAATAATAAAAGCACATTACAAAGCGGTATGATAAAAAGATTTTAAACCTTAGACAACTAATATATAGCAAAATGTTAGCATTTAATCTTGTGGTTACAGAATTAAAGATGACTCTTACTTTGTTTCTTTTTGTTTTTTTGTTTTTGAGACAGTCTAGCTCTGTGGCCCAGGCTGGAGTGCAGTAGCACAATCTTGGCTCACTGCAACCTCTGTCTCCCAGGTTCAAGCGATTCTCCTGCCTTAGCCTCCTGAGTAGCTGGGATTACAGGTGCCTGCCACCACACTCAGCTAATTTTTGTATTTTTAGTAGAGACAGGGTTTCACCATGTTGGTCAGACTGGTGTCGAACTCCTAACCTCAAATGATTTACCTGTCTTGGGCTCCCAAAGTGCTGGGATTACAGGTGTGAGCTACCGCGTCCAACCTACTTTGCTTATTTTGCTTATCTCGATTTGCTATGAGCATTATATCTAATGTAAAATAAATTTTTTACCCAAATTGTTGATGGTTTGGCCTCAAACAAATGTCTTTTCTATTCTTTTATCTCAATCTTTCTCTTGTCCTCTTATAAGTTTGAGGAAATAAAAGCCAAAACCACTTTCCTTCTATATCTATCGCAAGAAGTGCTATAAAACATTTTCAGAACTTTTTTCCTTTTTCAGAACTGTTGATCACCACAGAAGACAACAATCTGTCCAAATGCCTGAATGCCCCGTCCTCAAAATAAGGAGACTAAATAACATGAAACTTTCTTTCTCTCAACAATGTTAAGTTTTATAACACAATTTAAAGAGAGAATAAAACTTTTTTTCAAATCCTCATGTTTATAAAAATTATCCTGGAGGGGCCGGGCACGTTGGCTCAAGCCTGTAATCCCAGCACTTTGGGAGGCCGAGACAGGCGGATCATGAGGTCAGGAGATCGAGACCATTCTGGCTAACACGGTGAAACCCCGTCTCTACTAAAAAATACAAAAAACGAGTCGGGCAAGGTGGCGGGCGCCTGTAGTCCCAGCTACTCCAGAGGCTGAGGCCAGAGAATGGCGTAAACCCGGGGGGCGGAGCTTGCAGTGAGCTGAGATCCGGCCACCGCACTCCAGCCTGGGCAACAGAGGGAGACTCCGTCTCAAAAAAAAAAAAAAAAATTATCCTGGAGGGAGATGAAGAAATGAGAGAGAGGGAGAAACCAAGTGACTATGCATAAATCCACAGAAACGATACAAGGCATATTAAAAGTAAAAAGAAACTATTTAGACAATTCTAAAAGCTCTAATGTACCTCAAAGATGGGCTATTATTCTGAGCTTCTATATTCCAGTATGCATGTTTTTTACAGGGTTTACAGGCTTTTACTAGACTGACTTATACAAGCACATTATAGTTTCCATTCAGAAGAAATGTAACTATCCCATACGTAGGAAACAGTCATTAACCTGTTTAGATAATGAAAGTAATCACCCAAGGTAAACAAGCAACTTTCTTTTCTTCCAAGTCCTAAAAGATGCCATCTGTTGGCAGTCTTCTGACTGCTGCCCCAGCCCCACAGGAAGGGATCAGACTGCTTCAAGGGGACTCCTGAGGAAGAGTGATGCCTCAGGAATCACCATTTCCTGCTTCAGCTGCATTCCCTCTTCTTTGTATTTTTATACTAAATTCCTAGAAATGGAATTGCCAGGTCAAAAACTAACAAAATAATCTGACACAAACTGCCAAAACGTTTTTTAAAAAGATTACTTCAGTTTATATTCCCAGTACCCATACATTTTTAAGGTCACTAACAAATGAGGTTGAAGGCCTCTCCAGACCAGTTATATGTTGAAGTAAAAAGATACCCACTATATATTAAATGAAAAGAGCAAACAGCAGACCAGTATGTAACGTATGATCCAAATTGTACAAAAAGAAAAGTGGAAAGGCCAGGCAAGGTGGCTCATGCCTGTAATCCCAGCACTTATTGGGAGGCCGAGGTGGGCAGATCACTTGAGTACAGGAGTTCAAGACCAGCCTGGGCAACATGGCAAAATCCCGTCTCTACAGAAAAAATACAAAAATTAGCCAGGTGTGTTGGCATGCATCTGTAGTCCCAACTACTTGGGAGACTGAGGTGCAAGGATTGCTTGAGCCCAGGAGATGAAGGGTGCAGTGAGCTGAGATCATGCCACAGCATTCCAGCCTGGGTGAGAGTGTGACTCTCTAAGAAAAAAAAAAAAAAAAAAGGTAAATTTAGATAGCTAGATAGATTGATATACATATGCTTGTATATGCATACAAAACTGGATACCCAAGAAATTCACCAGTGAGAGAAAATCTGAGGCGTAACAGAAAAAAGTCATTTTATATCCATTTTTTAAAAAAATCAAAGTGTGACAGGGCGCGGATGCTCACACCTATAATCCCACCACTTTGGGAAGCCAAGGCGGGCAGATAACTTGAAACCAGAAGTTTAAGACCAGCCTGGCCAACAAGGCAAAACCCTGTCTCTACTAAAAATACAAAAATTAGCCAGGCATGGTGGTGTGCGCCTGTAATCCCAGCTACTCAAGAGGCTGTGGCACGAGAATCACTTGAACCTGGGAGCCAGAGGTTGCAGTGAGCCAAGATCATGCCACTGCACTCCAGCTGGGGTGACAGAGCGAGACACCATCTCAAAAAAATAAAATAAGGTCGGGTACAGTGGCTCACGCCTATAATCCCAGCACTTTGGAAGGCAGACACAGGCGGATCACCGGAGGTCGAGACCAGCCTGGCCAGCATAGCAAAACCCCATCTCTACTAAAAGTACAAAAATTAGCTGGGCGTGGTGGTGCACGCCTGTAATCCCAGCTGCTCAGGAGGCTGAGGGAAGAGAATTGCTTCAACCTAGGAGGCAGAGGCTGCAGTGAGCCACGACTGCACCATTGCACTCCAGCCTGGGCAACAGACAGAGATTCTGTCTCAAAAAAAATAAAATAAATAAAATAGGCTAGGCGTGGTGGCTCATGCCTGTAATCCCGGTACTTTGGAAGGCCAAGAGGGGCGGATCACCTGACGTCAGGAGTTCGAGACCAGTCTGGCCCACATGGGGAAACCCCATGTCTAGTAAAAATACAAAAAATTAGCCAGGCATGGCAGCAGGTGCATGTAATCCCAGCTACTCAGGAGGCTGAGGCAGGAGAATTGCTTGAGCCCAGGAGGCAGAGGTTGCAGTGGGCCAAGATCACACCACCGCACTCCAGCCTGGGCAGTAAGAGCAAAACTGTCTCAAAAAGAAAAAAAAAGAAAGGCAGGGCGCGGTGGCTCAAGCCTGTAATCCCAGCACTTTGGGAGGCCGAGACAGGCGGATCATGAGGTCAGGAGATTGAGACCATCCTGGCTAACACGGTGAAACCCCGTCTCTACTAAAAAATATAAAAAACTAGCCGGGCGAGGTGGCGGGCGCTTGTAGTCCCAGCTACTCGGGAGGCTGAGGCAGGAGAATGGCGTAAACCCGGGAGGCGGAGCTTGCAGTGAGCTGAGATCCAGCCACTGCACTCCAGCCCGGGAGACAGAGCGAGACTCCGTCTCAAAAAAAAAAAAAAAAAAAAAAGAAAGAAAAAAGAAAAAAAGAAAAGAAAAGAAAAAATAAAAAAACTGAAGTGATATATTACTTTCACAATAAAAAAAGGGCAAAAACCAAATTTCTTCACTTCTACAAAACAGAGTAACAGATGATCAGTGTTGGTCAGGACATAGAACAAGAGGAATATACAATGCTTGGGGGAACTTGCTAAAAGATGCATATACCCTGTGACACAGCAATCCCTTTCATAGGTACTTGACAAACTCCTGTATGTCCTCAAACCTGCTGACTGATTCGCAACAGTGTAAGGAGTTTGCACCACAATGTAAATCAGCTATGGCAGACCCTTGAATAACACAGGTTTTTGTTTTGTTTTTAAGGAGACAGGGTCTTGTACTGTTGTCCAGTCTGAAGTACAGTTGCTTGATCACAGCTCACTGCAGCCTTGACTTCCTGGGCTTGAGCAATCCTCTCACCTCAGTCTCCCAGGTAGCTAGGACTACAGATGCACATCACTATGCCTGGCTAATTTATTTATTTATTTATTTAAATTAATTAATTCTTTCTTTTTGAGACAAGTTCACACTCTTTGTCACTCATGCTGGGTGTGGTAGCATATTCACTGGAGCCTCAACCTCCCAGGCTCAAATGATCCTCCCACCTCAGCATCCCAAGCAGCTAGGAACACAAGTGTGCACCATTACGCCCTGCTAATCTTTGTTTATTTTTAGGAGAGATGCCAGGCTGATCTCTAACTCCTTGGCTCAGGCCATCCTCATGCTTCCAATTTCCCCAAGTGTTGGGATTATGGGTGCAAGCCACTGGACTCAGCAACAACACAAGTCTACTTACACGTGGATTTTCTCCCACCTCTGCCACCCCTGAGATGGCCAGACTAACCCTTCATCTTCTTTCTCCCTCCTCCTCAGCCTACTCAATGTGAAGACAAGGATGAAGACCTTTATGATGGTCCACTTCCACTTAATAAACAGTAGATATATTTTCTCTTCCTTATGATTTTCTTAGTATTTTCTTTCTTCTAGATTATTTTAAGAAGATAGTATATGACAAATATACAAAATACATGCTAATCAACCATTTATGTTATTGGTAAAGCTTCTGAACAACAATAGGCTATTTGTATTTAAGTTTTGGGGGAGTCAAAAATTATACATGGGCCGGACACAGTGGCTCAGACTTGTAATCCCAGCAATTTTGGGAGGCTGAGGGGGGAAGATAGCTTGGGGCCAAGAGTTTAGGACCAGCCTGAGCAATACAGCAACACCTCATCTCTACAAAAATCATAAAAATTAGCCAGGCATGGTGGTGCGCACCTAGTCCTAGCTACCAGGGAGGCTGGGGCACGGGAGGACTGCTTGAGCCCAAGAGTTTGAGGCTGCAGTGAGTCATGGTCACACCACTGCACTTCAGCAGGGGCCACAGAGCAAGACCCTATCTCCAAAAAAAAAAAAAAGAAAAGAAAAAAGTTATACATGTATTTTTGACTGCATGGGGGAGGGGGGCGGTCAGTGCCTCAACCCCCACACTGTCCAAGAGTCAAGTCGTATTTCACTATAATGATGTTTAATTCAGCTGTCTTTTTTTTTTTTTTTTTTTGAGACGGAGTCTTGCTCTGCCACCCAGGCTGGAGTGCAGTGGCCGGATCTCAGCTCACTGCAAGCTCCGCCTCCCGGGTTCACGCCATTCTCCTGTCTCAGCCTCCCGAGTAGTTGGGACTACAGGCGCCCGCCTCATCGCCCGGCTAGTTTTTTGTATTTTTTAGTAGAGACGGGGTTTCACCGTATTAGCCAGGATGGTCTCGATCTCCTGACCTCATGATCCGCCCGTCTCGGCCTCCCAAAGTGCTGGGATTACAGGCTTGAGCCACCGCGCCCGGCCTCAGCTGTCTTTTTAAATAATAAATAGCAAGACTGTCTTAAGTGCGTTGATTTAAATTCTGGCACAAGCTTCTTATTTTGTCATGAATTGCCAATGAGTGCACTAAGAATATCAGAACGTTCAAAGCAGCACCTTTGTAAAAGCAAAAACCTGGAAACAGCCCAATAGTCCAATGGTAGAATTGACAAATAAATTAAGTATATGCATATAATTTACACTACAGTGAAAATGGTGGAATTACAGCGATCTACAAAAATGTGGGTTTTTTTTAAAAAGTGAGCCAAAGAAAAAAATGTTTCCATTTATATAAAAGTTCAGAAATATCAAAACTAAACAATTATGTTAGTTTTTTTTTAAGTAAATAAAGTCAAGGGAATGATAAATACAAAGTTTAGATTAGTGGCTACCTCTGAAGGGAGGGAAAAGAAGGGAGCAGAGTGGGATACGCAGAGAACTTCAAAGGTCATGACAACATTCTTTTTTTATAAATTTGTACGGTGAGTACACAATTTTTTTTTTTTACCTTACACATACTCAACAATTTTTAAATATCTAACACAGTACTAAAAAAATGTTTTATAACTGCCTAAAATCACTATTCCTCCTCCCTCATTCTAGTCCCTTGGTTCGCTCCAGCTTACCTGGTAGCTGGGTGTTACAGAGTACTGAATTCCCGTGGCTGACTGCATGGTCTCAGACACTGCTTCATATACAGGAGGGGCAGGGGCAAGCACCCGGTGTTGGTGAGGAAAAGCCTCTGTGCTGCCAGGGATCCGACGCTGCTGGGCTGCATACACCGGTGACTCCTGGTCATCCAAACGCCGCTTCATTCTGCACTCATGCTCAGGGATGCACTACAAAACCTGCAGAAACCAAAAGCAATAGCATGCAAGTCAATTCTCACTCCAGTATGATGTACCTAACTTAGGACCAGTCACCCAAGTGTAGTAAAAGCTTGACTCCCAGAACTGATCATCTGTTTCATCTTAGTGACGTTTAAGTGTATGTGGGCATACCGCCCAACCACAGTGAACAAGTTATAAATGAAAAACACATTTAAATAACATAGTTTTAATTAATTTGGTACTGTGAAGTTGAAAAATAGGCTCCAATTTAAAAATACAAACACAACCTTTTTTCCCATTATTCTCGTTTTCTCCTCCAGTGGTATCACTCCTAATATTAATTACATATCCACATGCTGCAAAAAAATTCAAGCACTTCTTCTTAAATCCTCTCAAAACCTACTACTATAATTGTGGTCTAATTTAAAATTTGTTTCAACAATTAAAATGGTATCATGGAAAGAACACTGTGCCAGGAATGGGAAGACAAAGATTCTAGACTTGCCAATTTAAAATGCTATGTAATTTCAACAAGTTCCCCGTTCTATGTGAATTTGTTTCTCCAACTATAAAATAAGAAAGTTGGAACAGATCACGCCTAAGTTTTCTTCTGGTTCTAACAGTTATAAGAAGAGATTCTCTTAGCTTAATAATACCTCTGTGGGAGACAATTTCCTTCCTGCAGGACACAAAAAGTCTACGAACATTTGGCCCTGGAATCTATTTGGGTCTTCGGAGTGTTTCCACATCAGTATCACTAACACAAGCGTAACACACCCTCAGTGAGAAAGAATGCATCAGCCATCCAAAGACAAAAGGCCCCACCACTTTTCCAGTCCCCAAAAAATATCTTAAATAAGACACTACTGCTATGGAAAGAAGATAAAAATTACAGTAATAGTGGGAGATCTGGCAAACCACTCCCCTCATCTAAAGTAAGGTATGTTAAAAAAAGAATAATAATCTTTACCTAATTCTTAAGTCTACCCAAGATCTTTTCTTTAGCCTCTGGGAGCACACAAACCCTGAAGGGAAAGTAGTCTTTACAAGGACTCTCCAAGGCTGTTTCACCTTTTCTTTGTCCTCAAGATAGTCCTCAATCTGGCTGCCACTCTAATCCTTAGATCTGAAATCCTGTCTCAGGTTTTTCTCACATTTCACACACCTAAGTGGGACCCTGACACAGCAGCACAACTGATTAATTTGCAAGCTGGCCACTTTTATCTTTCTGTAAACTCGAGCCACAAATACACTCTCTGTGGCCTATATAACTCCAGACTAAGTCTCTCAGCTTTGTGTGTGATAATATGTGGAACTCAGTTAAATGGAGTTGAGAACGTTTCTGACAGCTGCTGAGGAGAAGTAATTTAAAATGTCTTAGCTAGTTATGCTTTCCTAGGTTTTTCTAGTACGAAGTAGCATGTTTAGCTTAGTATTCCAAAAGCTTTTAGACATATTAAGAGGTTGAGAATATAGATTTATGCATGCTATTTGATATTTGCAGAGCCACTAATCAACTACAAACACTAAACCTCAACGTGCTTTGGGATGAGGAACTGGGTTTAATCATAGGTAGAGTAAAACGTCTTTTTGGCTATTTCTTATATATGTTCATGACTTTCAGTGGTTTGGTCTTGGGTTCTGTTGGTTGAAAACTGATGCTTAATTCATCTGAGACTAACCTCTGTAACCAAAAATGAAGTCAATACTTTATAGGCTGGATGCAGTGGCTCACACCTGTAATCCTAGAACTTTCTGTAATCCCTGCTACTTGGGAGGCTAAGGCACGAGAATTGCTTGAATCCAGGAGGCAGAGGTTGCAGTGAGTGGAGGTCCTGCCACTGCACTCCAGCCTGGGCAACAGACTGGGAATCTGTCTCAAAACAAAAAACAAAAAACAATTATAGAAATGTTATGATAGGACAGCACTGGGTTTTAAAAAAAAAACTTTATAGGCTGGTCACAGTGGCTCACACCTGTAATCCCAGCACTTTGGGAGGCCGTGGTAGATAGATCATCTGAGGTCAGGAGTTTGAGACCAGCCAGGCCAACATGGTGAAACCCTGTTTCTACTAAAAATACAAAATTAGCCAGGCATGATGGCATGTGCCTGTAATTCCGGCTACTCAGGAGGCTGAGGAAGGAGAATCACTTGAACCTGCGAGGAGGAGGTTGCAGTGAGCGAGATTGCACCACTACACTCCAGGCTGGGTGACAGAGCGACTCTGTCTCAAAAAACAACAACAAAACACTTAATAAATAATAAGCCAAAATCAGATGTGAAGAGCACAGCACGACTACAGAAAAAACACTAGAGTACCTTTTAAGAACTGGATTCTATTGGATGGGAGAGTGTTTGAGGGCAAAAAATAAAAACAAACAAAAAAGAACTGGATTCTACTCCAAACTCTATCTACCACGAAGCTTTCTAATTTTGGCCCTGTTTTCAAACAGGGGCAAAAGGAGGGGATCAGCCTACATTAGTGATTTCCAAATGCTGGTTTATGAACCAGTCTATAAGGAAAAAGAAGAAGTGAACTTTTCATAGTATCACAGTATTATGGTTTATTCTGATATCATATCCTATCTTTTGGCTGTTAAAATATCGTTTTATAAAGCAATTGGGATTTCATATGGTACTTAACTTCATCCACCTCCAGAGTTTGCTTTCCATACCACCTCTACAACACTGCAGAGGCTGAACTTTCTCTGAACCATACTTTATTTCTTTAACAATTATCATTCACAGTTCTATTCCTAACTCTCTCTCTCAAATACATTGCTTCCACTCTAATCATACCCCTTGTTTCAGGGCCTAATCATCCTTCACAACAACCTTATAAGCAAGGTGTTCTCTAATTTATGAATGAGGAAATTGAAACACAAAGATTAAGTAAACCGCCCAAGGTTGCACAGCTAGTAAGAGGCAAAGCTGGGATATAAATCCAGGAAATCGGTCTCCAGAGCCTGGCTCTTAACTACTTCACTACCTTACCTCTTACAGAAGAGAAGAAATGAAGGAAGAATCCCTTTACTTATTTAAGGCACACATGCAGGGAGCAAGTTCAGCTGTTTTTAACCTTTCACACACTTAGCTAACTCATCCTTCTTCAGCCTAAACCTAATAAAGCAGAAATGCTTCAGTAGCATTCATTCATTAAAAGCAAATGCTTAGTGAGTAGATATGAAGTCTGTATGATTTCAGCCCTTGCCCTCTAAAAGTATAAAAACTAGTTGGGGAAACCATACATAGCCTCACTAGTAATAAAAAATGTGTAAAGTAGGCCGGGCGCGGTGGCTCATGCCTGTAATCCCAGCACTTTGGGAGGCCGAGGTGGGCGGATCACTTGAGGTCAGGAGTTCAAGACCATCCTGGCCAACACGGTGAAACCCTCCCGCTACTAAAAATACAAAAATTAGCCGGGTGTGGTGGTGGGTGCCTGTAATCCCAGCTACTCAGAGGCTGAAGAATGAGAATCACTTGAACCTGGGAGGCGGAGGTTGCAGTGAGCTGAGATGACACCACTGCACTCCAGCCTGGGCAACAGAGCAGAACTAAGTCTCAAAATAAATAAATAAATAAATAAAAAAGGCTGGGCACCATGGCTCACACCTACAATCCCAGCACTTTGGTTGGCCAAGGTGAATGGATCATCTGAGGTCGGGAGTTCGAGACCAGCCTGATCAACATGGAGAAACTCCGTCTCTACTAAAAATACAAAATTAGCCGGGTGTGGTGGTGCATGCCTGTCATCCCAGCTACTCCAGAGGCTGAGGCAGGAGAACTGCTTGAACCTGGGAGGCAGAGATCGCAGTGAGCCGAGATCATGCCATTGCACTCCAGCCTGGGCAACAAGAGCGAAACTCCGCCTCGGGAAAAAAAAAAAAAGTAATCTACTCCAAAGCAATTTAAAAAAAAATGATGCAGTGTGGGTAAGGATACAGGGAAACACTGATGGAGGAGGCTTTAATTGGTACAGCCTATTTAGTTGGCAACTTGTAGCTATTTATTAAAATTTTAAATGTGCATACCCATTCCATGCATATTATGGAAAACTATGTAAGAATCAGATCAAAGTTTATCCACAAATATAAATAATGAACTCTAAAACATACTAGATTTTGGAATACTAAAACTAGCAATTCCACTTTCAGGTCTCTATCCTACACATCTGCCAAGTATATTTATTGCAGCAAAGTATGAAAATCTAAATGTATATCAACAGCTAAATAAACGTGATCATGCATATTATGCAAAACTATGTAGGAATCAGAAAGATCAGGGTTTATCCACAAGTACAAAGAATGAACTCTAAGACATACTAAGTGAAAATAGCAGGCTAGGTCGGATACGGGGGCTTACACCTATAATCCCAGCACTTTGGGAGGCCAAGGCGGGTGGATCACCTGAGGTTGGGAGTTCGAGACCAACCTGACCAACATGCAGAAACCCTGTATCTATTAAAAACACACAAACATTAGCCGGGCATGGTGGTGCATGCCTGTAATCCCAGCTACTCGGGAGGCTGAGGCAGGAGAATCGCTGAACCCAGGAGGTAGTGGTTGAGGTGAGCCAAGACGGTGCCATTGCACATTCCAGCCTGGGTAACAAGAGTGAAACTACATCTCCAAAAAAAAAAAAAAAAAAAAGAAAAAAAGAAAAAAAGAAAACAGTAAGCTGTAGAATACATATAGCATGATCTCATGTATGTATACACACACACAACGTACTAAAGATTTGTACATTTTATTATATGCAACATTTGCATCGAAAGAAAAATATGGCTGGGCATAGTGACTCATGCCTGTAATCCCAACACTTTGGGAACCTGAGGCTCAAGGATGGCTTGAGCCCAGGAGCTCGAGACCAGTCTGGGCAACAATGGGATAACCCTGTCTCTACAAAATAAAAAAAAAAATTTTAGCTGGAAGTGTTGGTGTACAACTATAGTACTAGCTACTCCAGGGACTGAGGTGGAAGGATCGCTTGACCGCAGAAGTTGAGTTTGCAAGGTTGTAGTGAGCAGTGATCATGTCACTGCACTCCAGCCTGGGCAACAGAGCGAGACACCGAGACTCCGTCTCAAAAAAAAAAAAAGAGAAAGAAAAAACATGGTAGCGAGGCACAGTGGCTCACAAAGTGCCTGTAATCCCAGCACTTTGGGAGGCCGAAGCAGGCGAATCTCTTGAGCACAGGAGTTCAAGACCAGCCTGGACAACATAGCGAGACCGTCTCTACAAAAAATACAAAATTAGCCATGCATGGTGGCATGCACCTGTAGTCCCAGCTATTTAGGGGGCTGAGATGGGAGGATCACGTGAGCCCAGGAGATGGAGGTTGAGGTGAGCTGAATCTTGCTACTGCACTCCAGCCTGGGCAAAAAAGAAAAATGCTACAAACAATATTAAACTCTAGATAATGATAAACATGCTCAAGTACTTAGATGAAGTATACTAATGTCTGCGATTTATTTTGAAATACATCAAAAAATTAGATTCACTGATGGAGGGATGGATAGGTGGACACGCATATGTTAAACCAAGTAGTAGAAAAATGATAATGGTAAAATCTAGGTAGTGTGTATATGGGTGTTCATTATATTTACTAAAATTCTATCAACTTTGTTGTATATTTAGAAATTTTCTTGATAAAGTCTTGGAAAAAAAAATCCACAGATTCTGAGGGTTAGGAAAAAAAAAAACAGGAAGAAAAGCCAACAATACAAACCAGCTCCCGAGTGTAAAAAATAAGTACTACAAATTGGGAAAGGAGTACAGACATGTACACTTGGGAAGACTCTATAAAGGTAAATAATCAGCTACATCTTGAAAATTAGAGATGAATTAGAACACAGGAGTATAGAGCATGAAATTAATATTATAGTAAGTTTAGACGTATAGGCAATAGTTATTTACAATCTTTGCCAAGTCATTCATCCCATAAGTAATTAGCAAGTGTGTACGTCATACCTGGCGCTGTGCGGAGGGTTAGAAGTCCAGCACTGAGTCAGAGATTTCCTCCCTGACAACAGCCAAGTCTTCCATATATGACTGCTATCAGCTGACATCCTCCTCGCAACAATCCTGTCAGATAGGCAGTCCCAGAACCCTCCTTCTTTTTTTTTTTTTTTTTTTTTTTTTTGCAATAGTGTACCATTATGTCCATCAGGCTGGAGTGCAGCAGTGCAATCATGGCTCACTGCATCCCCAATCTCCTGGGCTCAAGTAATCCTCCCACCTCAGCCTCCCAAGTAGCTGGGACATAGGCAGCGCCACCATACCTGGCTAACTTTTGTATTTTGTATTTTGTACAGACAGGGTCTTGCTATGCTGCCCAGGGTGGTCTCGAACTCCTGGCCTCAAACAATCCTCCTGCCTTGGCCTCCCAAAATGCTGGGAGTATAGGCATGAGCCACTGCGATCAGTCAGAGCCCTCTTCTTTTCAGGGAAACTGATACTCAAATAACTTGTTCAAGGTCACATACCTAGCTAAAGGAGCAAGAGGTTGAATTCTTCCTCCTTGGAATATATGACCAATCTAAAGTAGAAACATTGGACAGATCATAAAACCACACTTGCAGAGGGGTACAGTATAATTCTAGAATATAAAATACTTGAAAGCCAAACGATGGAACCACAGTCTCCAACTGTTTCAAATTTGGAGTTTACAGTACTCTCATAAGTCTAGTCTACGAAAACATTATAAAAAGAAAAAAAAAAGCACTTTGATGTATAGAAACCATGGAGAGAAGACTAAATAATGGCAGCAGAACATTTAAAAGTCACCTGGCAGGCACGGTGGCTTGTGCCTGTAATCCTAGCACTTTGGGTGACTGAGGAGGAAGGATCATTTGAGGCCAGCAGGTGGAGGTTACATTAACCAAGATTGCACCACTGCACTCCAGCCTGAGTGACAGAGGAAGATCCCAAACACGCACACACAAAAAAACAACTACAAGTCCTAAAAGTCACCTGGCCATGTATTATAATAAAAGGTGGGGGCTGGGCATGGTGGCTCACATCTGTAATCCTAGCACTTTGGGAGGCTGAGGTGGGCAGATCACTTGAGGTCAGGAGTTCTAAACCAGTCTGGCCAACATGGTGAAACCCTGTCTTTACTAAAATACGAAAAACAAATTAGCCGGGTGTGGTTGTGGGTGCCTGTAACCTCAACTACTCAGGAGGCTGAGACACAAGAATCGCTTGAACCCAGGGTGTGGAGGCTGCAGTGAGCTGAGATCGCTCACTGCATTCTAGCCTGGTCGACAGACCAAGACTCCATCTCCAAAAAAAAATGGGTGGGATGCTGGGCGTAGTGGCTCACATATGTAACCCTAGCACTTTGGGAGGCCGTGGTGGGAGGATTGCTTGAGTCCAGGAGTTTGAGATGAGCCTGGGCAACAAAGTGAGACACCATATCTACAAAAAAATTTAAAAATTAGCTGGGCATGGTAGTGTGAGCCTGTAGTCCTTGCTGCTTAGGAAGCTGAGGTGGGAAGATCACTTGAGCCTGGGAGGTCGAGGCTATAGGTAGCTGTGATTACGCCACTGTACTCCAGCATGGATGATGGAATAAGATCCTGTCTCAAAAAAACAAAAGTCTATCCTGGTCAGTTTGTTTAAATGCATACTCTTAGAACAAAAAATAAAATAAATAAATAAATAAACACATACTCTTTATTTTTTACAAATGCATACTCTTGATATAATGGAAAGTTTCTCTTCAAAAGCAAACTTCTATCAAAGTTATTAAGTCAATGTAACTTCAACCCAGTGCAAATTTGAGTAGTCTAATTCAAAATTTGTCCAAAAGTCCACCTCTGGTTTAAAATCTGCTAAGAAAGAATCTATTACAGAATGAAAGGCACTCTATTTAGATTTCCTATAGTGATTAGAATTATTACTTGGCAAAATTAACAACCAGCTCTTCTCAAAAGACACCATTAGATCTAATATCCAAGCCTCCTTTGAACTCAGTTTTTACATTCTTCTAATGCAGCAGTCCTCAACTAGGGGAGATTCTGCTTCCCTAGGGCATATGTAGTAATGATGGAAGACATTTTTGGTTGTCACAACTCGGGAGGATGGAGTGCTACTGGTATCTCACAGGTAGTGTAAAAGGATGTTGTCAAACATCCTACAATGGACATGACAGTCTCCTCACAACAAATTATTTGGCCCCAAATGTCAACAGTGTGCCAAAGTTGAGAAACCTAAATCTAATCATAACCCCAAATGTCGTGTGTGTGTGTGTGTGTGTGTGTGTATATATATGTTATTTTTTAGATAGTCTTGCTCTGTCGTCCAGGCTGGAGTGCAGCGGCGCAATCTCGGCTTACTGCAAGCTCCACCTCCCAGGTTCACACCATTCTGTGGCCTCAGCCTCCCGAGTAGCTGGGACTACAGGTGCCTGCCACCACGCCTGGCTAATTGTTTTTTGTGTTTTTTTTTTTAGTAGAGACGGGGTTTTACCGTGTTAGCCAGGATGGTCTCAATCTCCTGACCTCGTGATCCGCCCGCTTCAGCCTCCCAAAGTGCTGGGATTACAGGCGTGAGCCACTGCTCCCGGCCTTGTCATGTATCTTTTGTGAGCTTTGGTGGGATTATCTTATGCTGTGGCTTGACAAATTATACAAAGGTAGTCCAGGACAGTCATCTTGGTTATGGAACGACATCAATGCTTTTTTTTTTTTTAAGACGGAGTTTCGTTCTTGTTGCCCAGACTGGAGTGCAATGGTGTGGTCTTGGCTCACTGGGACCTCTGCCTCCTGGGTTTACGTGATTCTCCTGCCTCAGCCTCCCAAGTAGCTGCGATTACAGGCACCTGCCACCACACTCGGCTAATCTTTGTACTTTTCGTAGATATGGGGTTTCACCATGTTGGCCAGGCTGGTCTGGAGCTCCTGACCTCAGGTGATCCACTTGCCTCAGCCTCCCAAAGTGCTGGGATTACAGGTGTGAGCCACTGCACCTGACCATCAGTGCTTCTTTTACGGCATATGATACACCTTTAACCCGCATTATACCATTATACACTGGTCAGACACTCTGGCCTAGAGTTTTTCAGAACTCTTTTTTTACGCCTGGTCCCCTTTCATCCCTTTCTTGGTTTCCTGTCAGGTTTGATCTGTAAAACTCTTCTGATGCAAAATTTTACAGCTGTTGTGATACCATAATGCTCACTGAGTCTATAAAAAAATAAAATAAAATAAGGCCAGGTGTGGTGGCTCACACCTGTAATTCCAGCACTTTGGGAGGCTGAGGCGGGTGGATCACCTGAGGTCAGGAGTTCGAGACCAGCCTGGTCAACAGGGTGAAACCCCATCTCTACTAAAAATACAAAAATTAGCCAGGTGTGGTAGCAGGCACCTGTAATCCCAGCTACTTTGGAGGCTGAGGCAGGAGAATCACTTGAACCTGGGAGGTGGAGGTTGCAGTGAGCCAAGGTCACGCCATTGCACTCCAGCCTGGGAAACAGAGCAAGACTCCCTCTCTAAAATAAAAATAAAAAATAAAAATACTATTATTACTTACTATTTTAATAAGAATGTAAGTAGCAATTTCCTTTTTTTTGTTTTTTTTGGAGACAAAGTCTCACTCTGTCACCCAGGCTGGAGCACAGTGGTACAATCTCAATTCACTGCAACCTCTGCCTCCCAGGTTCAAGCAATTCCTGTGCCTCAGCCTCCCAAGTAGCTGAAATTACAGGAGCGTGCCACCACACTTGGTTAATTTTTGTATTTTTAGTAGAGATGGGGTTTTGCCATGTTGGCCAGGCTGGTCTCAAACTCCTGACCTCAAGTGATCTGCCCGCTTCGGCCTCCCAAAGTGCTGGGATTACAGGCGTGAGCCATCGTGCCCAGCCTTAAGTAGCAAATCTAAATTTTTATTCCGTACTTTCCTGGGCACTGGGGGATATAAATATCCAAAATGTGCAACACCCTTTATTATTATTATTATTTTTTTGAGACGGAGTCTCGCTCTGTCACCCAGGCTGGAGTGCAGTGGCCGGATCTCAGCTCACTGCAAGCTCCGCCTCCCGGGTTTACGCCATTCTCCTGCCTCAGCCTCCCAAGTAGCTGGGACTACAAGCGCCCGCCACCTCGCCCGGCTAGTTTTTTATATTTTTTAGTAGAGACGGGGTTTCACCGTGTTAGCCAGGATGGTCTCGATCTCCTGACCTTGTGATCCGCCCGTCTCGGCCCAACATCCTTTAAAATGCAACCAACTACTCATCAAATACCATGCAAGAACCTGGAACATAGCCATTCTATAAATTTTTTCTTTCTTTTAAGAAACAGGGGGTCGGGAGCGGTGGCTCATGCCTATAATCCCAGCACTTTGGAAGGCTGAGGCAGGCAAATCACAATGTCAGGAGATTGAGACCATCCTGGCTAACACGGTGAAACCCTGTATCTACTAAAAACACAAAAAATTAGCCAGGCGTGGTGGCGGGCGCCTGTAGTCCCAGCTACTCGGGAGTCTGAGGCAGGAGAATGGCGTGAACCTGGGAGGCAGAGCTTGCAGTGAGCTGAGATCGCACCACCGCACTCCAGCTGGGGTGACAGAACAAAGACTCTGTCTCACAAAAAAAAAGAAAAAAGAAAAAGAAACAGGGTCAGCTGCGCACAGTGGCTCACGCCTATAATTCCAGTACTTTGGGAGGCCAACTCGGGTGGATCACGTGAGGTCAGGAGCTCAAGACCAGCCTAGCCAACATGGTGAAACCCCATCTTTACTAAAAAAACACAAAAATTAGCCGGGCATGGTGACGTGCGCCTATAATCCCAGCTACTCAGGAAGCTGAGGCAGTAGAATTGCTTGAACTTGGAAGGTGGAGGTTGACCAAGATCTTGCCACTACACTGCAGCGTGAGCAACAATGCCAGACTCCGTCTCAAAAACAAAAAACAAAAAACAAACAAACAAAAAAGAGTGTCTTGCTCCATTGCCCAGGCTGGAGTACAGTGGCATGATCATAGCTCATTACAGACTGCTGGACTCAAACAATCCTCCCACCTCAGCTTCCTGAGTAGCTGGGACTACAGAGTGGCTAATTAAAAAAAAATTTTTTTTTGGAGACAGGGTCTCCCTACATTGCACAGGCCAGTCTTGAACTCCTGACCACAAGCGATCCTCCTGCCTCAGCCTCCTGAGTAGCTGGTACACAGCACACTACACTTGGCTTCCACTCTGTAAACAGGTACACACCACTACGCTTGGCTTCCATTTTGCAAATTCTGATTCCAGGTTTCAGGTACAGCTCTAGTAAGGTTCTAGCTTATCACCTCTGGGTCTTTCTTTCCCTTTCTGCCCATGCATCATCAAATGAAATACTTTGAAAACTCACTTCATAATTTTGTCGGAGAGAACAGTCATCTTCTTTGCTCCATAATTGTAAGCATTCTCATTTTTAGACTAATAAATGACAATCAGAATGAACAATCCAGGCTGGGTGCGGTGGCTCACACCTCTAATTCCAGCACTCTCAGAGGCCAAGGTGGGTGGATCACGAGGTCAGGAGACAGAGACCATCCTGGCTAAAATGGTGAAACCCCATCTCTACCAAAAATACAAAAAATTAGCCAGGCATGGTGGCATGCACCTGTAGTCCCAGCTACTCGGGAGGCTGAGGCAGGAGAATCGCTTGAACCTGGGAGGCAGAGGTTGCAAGTGAGCCAAGATCGCGCCACTGCACTCCAGCCTGGGCAACAAGAGTGAGACTCTATCTCAAAATAAAACAAAATTCCAATTTTTTTTTTTCATTTTTACACACTTTTTCATTCTAACCACCTATGATACATATACTTAACTTTGGCACCTGTCCATTTACAAACTGCATCAACTAAGTTTTTGAACAAATATCCTGAAAGATGAAAGAATACTATCATACATCTTTTTGGCAAAGTGCAGTGGTTTTTTTTTTTTTTCATTTATTTTATTTTATTTTATTTTATTTTATTTTTTTGAGATGGAGTCTCGCTGTGTCGCCCAGGCTAGAGTGCAGTGGCCGGATCTCAGCTCACTACAAGCTCTGCCTCCCAGGTTTATGCCATTCTCCTGCCTCAGCCTCCCAAGTAGCTGGGACTACAGGCGCCCGCCACCTCGCCCGGCTAGTTTTTTGTATTTTTTAGTAGAGACGGGGTTTCACCATGTTAGCCAGGATGGTCTCGATCTCCTGACCTCGTGATCCGACCGTCTCGGCCTCCCAAAGTGCTGGGATTACAGGCTTGAGCCACCGCGCCCGGCCTTTTTTCATTTCTTAAAAATAGAATCTCACTATGTTGCCCAGGCTGGTCTCGAACTTCTGGGCTCAAGCGATCCTCCCACCTCAGCCTCCCAAGAAGTTGGGATTGCAGGCATATGCCACTGCACCCAGACCAGTTCTGATTCTTATAAAAAGAAAATCACATTCTAGCTGGGTGCCTGTAGTTCCAGTTATCTAGGGGGAATGAAGCAGGAGAACAGCTTGAGCTCATGAATCTAAATCCAGCCTGGGCAACATAGTAAGACAGATCCCATCTTTAAAAAAATAAAAAATAAAAATAAAAAAAATCACCATCGGGCATGGTGGCTCACAACTGTAATCCCAGCACTTTGGGAGGCCAAGGCAAGTGGATCCTGAGGTTGGGAGTTTGAGACCAGCCTGACCAACATGGAGAAACCCCATCTTCTACTAAAAATACCAAAAATTAGCCAGGCATGGTGGTGCATGCCTGTAATCCCAGCCACTCCGGAGGCTAAGGCAGGAGAATCCCTTGAACCCAGGAGGCAGAAGTTGCAGTGAGCCGAGATTATGCTATGGCACTCCGGCCTGGGCAACAAGAGCAAAGCTCCGTCTCAAAAAAAAAAATAATAATAATCACATTCTAAACTCATCTAGGGTACAGTCACATATGTATATGGGTGGAAACAGGATCCTGCTATGTTGTCCAGCCTGGTTTTGAAGTACTGGGCTCAAGTGATCCTCCTGTCCCAGCCTCCCAAGATGCTGGGAATATAGGTGCACACCACCATGCCTGGCTGAAGACTTGTATTTTACAACTTGGTTTATATAACTTTACCATCATCCTAACAGTCTAGAGTACTACTGTCACACAGCATTCATCTACAAGTTCCTCCAAAATGTCTTCTATGGTCAGTTTTCTTCTCTTTGCCATTATAGGAGGAAAATGAAAAACCATGGATTTTTAAGTATGTCCAATGAAAGCTTAAAAGTTGAAAAATAGTATGAAAATTATCATGTACTCCTTCCCCTAGATTTTCCAAATGTTAACATCTTACATAACGTTTAAGATGGTATCTCCCAACTTCTTTTATACTTTCTTGAAAGATGCTGTAGGCTGGGCATGATGGCTCATACCTGGAATTCCAGTACTTTGGGAGGCTAAGGTGGCCACGTGGACTGTTTGAGCCCAGGGGTTCAAGACCAGCCTGAACAACATGGCAAAACCTTCTCTCTACAAAAAAATACAAAAATTAGCCAGGTGTGGTGGCACATGCCTCTAGTCCCAGCTACTTGGGGGGCTGAGGTGAGAAGATTGCTTGAATCTGGGAGAAGGTTGCAGTGAACTGAGATTGCATCACCACACTCCAGCCTGGGTGACAGAATGAGACCGTGCATCCAAAGAGAAAAAAAAAGTTGCTCTAAGTTTTGGGAAAAGCAATAAGAAAATTGAAGGGCTGTGGTGCACACCTATAGTCCCAGCTACCCAGGATGCTTAGGTGGGAAGATCACTTGAGCCCAGAAGCTTGAGGCTGCAGTGAGCTATGATCATACCACTGCACTTCGGCCTGGGCAACAAAGCGAGGCCCCATCTCTAAATAAAAACTGACGTGTAAAACTAACGATTTATTTCATTACTGCATATCCTTTTAAGCAATTCTGTAATTCTCCCTTTGTCATATTATTTTAGTCCTTTTTAGCATATTTGGGAATTGATAAGTAATGATGAAATAATTCCTAGGATGATGAAATACCAAAATATTTCAATATACAGGAAAAATAAGATCAGTAAAACCCCATAACGTTGTTTAGATGTACAAGTGGTAATAGCTAAAGTGAGTTTATTACTTTGGAAAAAAAATAATTTTCAGGCTGGGCGTGGTGACTCATGCCTGTAATCCCAGCACTTTGGGAGGTCAGGAGTTCAAGGTCAGCCTGGCCAATATGGTGAAACCCCATTTCTACTAAAATTACAAAAATCAGCCAGGTGTGGTGGTACACACCTGTAATCCCAACTATTTGGGAGGCTGAGGCAGGAGAATCGCTTAAACCCAGGAGGCAGAGGTTGCAGTTACCCGAAATTGTGCCACTGCACTCCAGCCTGGGGACAGAACAAGACTCCATCTAAAAAAAATATTAAAAATAAAAATAAATTTTCTCTTTGCTGTTTTGAAGACCTCCAATAAATAAAAGTCATGAAATATACATCTTTACAAGTAGTTAATACTGCTTTAAAAAAAAAAAAACTCAAAACTAAAATTGAGTCCAGACCAGGTAGGGTGGCTCAGGCCTGTAATCCCAGCACTTTCAGAGGCCAAGGTGGGCAGACTGCTTGAGCCCAGGAGTTTGAGACCAATCTGGGCAATATAGAGTTCAATGACACTAATGTTACATAGACATTTCTTACTACCGTAGGTAGAAAGTGAACAGGAAATTATTTAGTTCAATTCAAAATGTATTAATAATTGTTATCAATGTTAATTTTCTGATTTGATCACTGTATTGTGGTTTTAAAAGACACACTTGGGGAATCTAGGTGAAGATTATAGGGCCCTTATTTGTATTATTTTTGCAACTCTCTTTGAAGTCTGAAATTATTTCCAAACAAAAAGTTTTTTAAAAAATTAAGTATTAGGCCAGGCATGGTGGCTAACACCTGTAATCCCAGCACTTTGGGTGTCTGAGGCAGGTGGACTGCTTGAGTCCAGGAAGACCAGCCTGGGCAATATGGTGAGACCCTGTCTCTGTTTAATATAAGAAATTTAATCTTTCAAAATATCTATAAGGCCAGATGCAGTGGCTCATGCCTGTAATCCCAGCACTTTGGGAGGCCAAGGCGGGTGGATCGCCTGAAGTCAAGAGTTCAAGACAAGGCTGCCCAATGTGGTAAAACCGTCTCTACTAAAAATACCAAAAATTAGCCAGGCATGGTGGTGGGCACCTGTGATCCCAGCTACTCAGGAGGCTGAAACAGGAGAATTGCTTGAACCTGGGAAGGGGAGATTGCAGTGAGCCGATATCGCGCCACGTCTGCCTGGGCGACAGAGCGAGACACTGTCTCAAAAAAAAAAAAAAAAAAAAAACTTAGCCAGGCGTGGTGGTGGGCACCTGTAATCCCAGCTACTTGGGAGGCTAAGGCAGAAGAATCATGTGAACCTGGGAGGTGGAGGTTGCAGTGATCCAAGATTGCACCACTTCACTCCAGCCTAGGCGAAAAGAGCGAAACTACATTTCAAAAAAAAAAAGAAAAAAATTTTTATAAAAGATAGAAAAAGTAAATAAAACAAAAATTTAAGTATTAATAGTAGGGGAGGGTCAGGCTCATAATCCTAGCAGAGGGAAGATTACAGAGAGACACTGTAGGTGGGAGAACTGCTTGAGGCCAGGAGTTCAAGTCCAGCCTGAACAAAATGATGAGAACTTGCTGCTCTCAAAAAAAAAAATTAAAAAAAAAAAGAGAAAATAACATAGCATTATAAGCGGGGTGTGGTGGCACATCCATATAGTCTGATGTTTTGGGGAGGCTTAGGTGCGTAGATCACTTGAGCCCAGGAGTTTGAGTCCGACCTGAACTAACATAACAAAACCTTGTCTCTAAAAGGAAAAAAAAAAAAATTTTTTTTTTTTTTTTTTTAAATTAAAAAGGAGGCCAGAGGCCAGGCATAGTGAGTCATACCTACAATACCAGCACTTGGGGAGACTAAGACGGGCAGATTACTTGAGCCCAGAATTTCGAGACCAGCTCGGGCAACATGGACAAACCCGTCTCTTTAAAAATTACAAAAATTAGCTGGGCAGGCTAATGTTAGCATGCCCCTATAGTCCCAGCTACTTGGAAGGCTGAGGTCAGAGGCTCACCTGAGCCCAGGAGGTTGAGGATGAAGTGAGCCATGATTATGCCACTGCACTTAAGCCTGGGGGGCTGAGCACCATGGCTCACGCTGATAATCCCAGCACTCTGGCACTTTGGGAGGCCAAGGCGGGCGAAGCCCTTGAGATCAGGAGCTCGAGACCAGCCTGGCCAACAAGGTGACACCCCATCTCTACTAAAAGCACAAAAATTAGGCCAGGCACAGTGGCTCACACCTGCAACCCAACACTTTGGGAGGCCGAGGTGGGTGGATCATTTGAGGTGAGGAGTTCGAGTTGGCCAGCCTGGCCAACATGGTGAAACCCTGTCTCTACTAAAAATACAAAAATTAGTTGGGTGTGGTGGTACAGGCCTGTAATCCCAGCTACTGAGGCTGAAGCAGGAGAATCACTTGAACCCGGGAGGCAGAGGTTGCGGTGAGCTGAGATTATGCCAAGCCGAGATTGCACCACTGCACTCCAGGCTGGGGGACAGGGCAAAACTCCGTCTCAAAAAAAAAAAAAATAGCCAAGCATAGTGGCACATGCCTGTAATCCCAGCTGCTCGGGAGGCTGAGGCAGGAGAATCACTTGAAACTGGGTGTGTTTATGTGTGTGTGTGCAATGAGCTGAGATAGTACCACTGCACTCTAACCTGGGCAACACAGTGAGACCTTGTCTCAAAAAAAAGAAAGAAAGAAAGGAAGAAAGAAAGAGAGAGAAAGAGAGAGAGAGAGAGAGAAAAAGAAAGTAAGCAAGCAAAAGAAAAGCAAAAGAAAAAGAGCATTACAAAGAATAAAACTTAAGATGGCTCTTGAAAGGACAGGTGGATGTGTCACTCACATCTCACACTGCTTTGATCACATTAGCTCTTCTGCTCCCACACAAACATGGGCACATAACATCTTTAACCATCTATGTATCCTCCACTATGCTCAACATACTGCTTTGTCTGTCTGTGGTGGAAACCAAATCATTCATTCGTGTATACATCCTCTAATATTTACTGAGCACATACTATGCACCAGGTGTTTTAGGAGTTGGAAATACAACGGTAAACAAAAATCCCTTCCCTCAAGAAGCTTACATTTTAGTGAAAGATGACACAACAGATAAAGTATAATATTTAGAATGTTAGGCAGTGACAGGTATCAAGAACAAAAGGCAAGGAAGAGTTTTTGAAACTGTAGATAAGAATGGCCAGAGAATACCTACTGAGAAGGTAACTTTTGAGTAAAGGAAGTGAGGGAGCTAGTCATGCAGAAATTAGTGGAGAAAGCCTTCTAGGCAGAGGGGAGAGCAAACGCAAAGACCCTCATGTCTTTGTGAGGGCTCACATGTGCTTGACATTTTCCAAAACAGCATGAAGGCTGGGTAGCTGAAGAAAAACGAAAGAAGGACTAGTCAGAAATGTAGTCAGAAAGGTACTAGGATAAGGGTGGCAGGCAGAGGGTACATCACATTTGTTCTTACAGGTGTTTTTTTCCTTTTTTTTCTTTTTCGAGACAGGGTCTCATTTTGTCGTCAAGGCTGGGGTACAGTGGCACAGTCATGGTTCACTGCAGCCTAAAACTCCTGAGCTCAATCCTCCTGCCTCAGCCTCCCAAGTAACTGGGACTACAGGCACACACCAGCATGCCTGGCAAATTTTTAATTTTTTTTCTAGAAATAGGGTCTTGTTACGATGCCCAAGCTGGTCTCAAATTCCTGGCCTCAAATGATCCTCGCACTTCAGCTCCCAAAATGCCGGAATTACAGACATATCTTTTTTTTTTCTTTTGAGATGGAGTCTCGCTCTGTCGCCCAGGCTGGAGTGCAATGGCATGATCTTGGCTCAGTGCAAGCTCCACCTCTCGGGTTCACACCATTCTCCTGCCTCGACCTGCTGAGTAGCTGGGACTACAGGCGTGTATGCCACCATGCCCAGATAACTTTTTTGTATTTTTTTTAGTAGAGACCGTGTTAGCCAGGATGGTCTCGATCTCCTGACCTCTTGATCTGCCCACCTCGGCCTCCCAAAGTGCTGGGTTTACAGGCATGAACCACCAGGCCCTGGCCCATTACAGACATACCTTAGTAAGGACTCAGGTTTAATACTCAGACTGAAATGGAAAGCCACTGGATGGTTTTAAGCAGAGAAATGACAAGGTATGACAGGTTTCAAAAGAATCACTTGGGTTGCTATGTTGAGAAAGATTTAAGAGTCGCAGTAACAAAACAAGGAGAATAGAATCCAAGCTAGAGATGCACAGGTGCTGACTAGGGCAATGGAGATGCAGATCCTAAGTGGTCTAATTCTGGATAGTATTTTGAATATAGAGCAAATAAAATTTACTGATGGACCACATATGAAAAAGACAGAGAAGAGTCAACAATGTCTCTTAGTTATCCAAGACGAGACATCAAGTGGAAACCTTGAGTGGGCCACTAGACATAATAGTCTACGGTAGAGGGAGAGATCCCCGTTAGAGAGTCATTAGCATTGTTTGGATTTTAGAAAGGCAATATGGTACATATACTGTATCATCTCTCTCTCTCAGCTAGGGCTGGGGTAGATCCCCATAATCAAGCAGTCACATTTCTGCATCATGCGGGACAGCCCAGGTCAGGTTGTGCCCCAAAATTAGTTGTGGAACTAGACTTAGCAAAAAACAAACTCTTGCATTTCATAACTGCAAATAAAGAATGTGGACCTACATATCCTCCAATAGCCCATATATCAGCAAGCCTAGCCCTGGAGGACACCAAGAAGACTCATGAAGGGTCCACTGCCATGCTGAGAAATATGAGTAACATACAAGCACACAAGACAAAAAGGGGGTAGGGAAAACAAAAGCAAAAGGGGCAAATAAG
This sequence comes from Rhinopithecus roxellana, assembly GCF_007565055.1. Taxonomy (NCBI): domain Eukaryota; kingdom Metazoa; phylum Chordata; class Mammalia; order Primates; family Cercopithecidae; genus Rhinopithecus; species Rhinopithecus roxellana. Next base: position 79,533,235 of record NC_044553.1, on the reverse strand, counting down.
AAATACATTAGTTAGAAATTGCCACCAATGACCAGGCACAGTGGCTCACGTCTGCAATCCTAGCACTCTGAGAGGCTGCAGTAGAAGGATCTCTTGAGCCCAGGAGTTCGAGACCAGCCTGGGCAACACAGGAGGACTTCATCTCTATAAAAATATTTCTAAAATTAGCCAGGTGTGTGGTGGCACACACCTGTAATCCCAGCTACTTGGGAGGCTAAGGTAGGAGGGTCGCTTAAGTCCAGAAGGTCAACACTGCAGTGAGTTGTGTTCATGCCACTGCACTCCAGCCTGGTGACAGAGTGAGACTTCGTCTCAAAAGAAAAAAAAAAAAGGCCGGGCGTGGTGGCTCAAGCCTGTAATCCCAGCACTTTGGGAGGCCGAAACGGGTGGATCACGAGGTCAGGAGATCGAGACCATCCTGGCTAACACAGTGAAACCCTGTCTCTACTAAAAAACACAAAAAACTAGCCGGGCGAGGTGGCGGACGCCTGTAGTCCCAGCTACTCGGGAGGCTGAGGCAGGAGAATGGCGTGAACCTGGGAGGCGGAGCTTGCAATGAACTGAGATCCGGCCACTGCACTCCAGCCTGGGCCACAGAGCGAGACTCCGTCTCAACAACAACAACAGACATTATGCGAAGAAAAGACATTATGTGGCTGGGTGCAGTAGATCATGCCTGTAATCCCAGTACTTTGGGAGGCTGAGGTGGGCGGATCATGAGGTCAGGAGTTCGAGACTAGCCTGACCAACATGGTAAAACCCTTCTCTACTAAAAACACAAAAATTAGCCAGGAGTGGTGGTGCCCCAGCTTCTTCGTGGAGGCCGAGGCAGGAGAATCCCTTGAACTCGGGAGGCGGAAGTTGCAGTGAGCTGAGATTGCACCATTGCACTCCAGTACTCCAGCCCAGGTGACAGAACAAGACTCCGTCTCAAAAAAAAAAAAAAAAAAAAGTCTAGTGCCTAACACAGTATCTGTGACACAGTAAGTGCTCAATAAATATCATCTTTTATTATTCAAGGGGCAAGGAAGGTGTATTTTGAAAAAGCATATACCATCTATTTTTTTTTTTTAAAGGCCTACAGAAAGTAAAGCTTAACAAACTCTTGGCTGGTGGAATTGCCCAGAAAAGTGAGAAAGCCTTGAAAAGCACTATGCTGAACTACTGAATGCCATGGACATAACCTTTTAATTCCAATTAAAATTCCTGGGTACTAACATCTGCCATGCACAGCTCTCCAGTGTCTTGTCTGCTTACACTGAAGATGTAAAAAGAATTATACTTTGCCAGGACTACACACCTCCTTCCTTAAAAAAGAAAAAAAGTATTTCTCTGTATGTAAATTATTAAAACCCTCTTAATTACGAAGTGCCAATCTTTCTAAGCTATTTATCTCTGAGCAACATTATAGTATATAAAATAATTATCTGGAGATTATGAAGCATTTATGAAACCGCTCCTAATACAGCAAAACCAAGTTCTTACTTGAATCCTTAAAGACTCTTCTGTGTTCCCCAGTATATATCACTGCAAATCACGGGAACTACTATATGTAGACCAAATTTTCCTCAGTGGTCAGTCGTTCTCCACTATCTGTTTATGGCATCAGAAAAAAACACCTGGATTTGTCTCCCCATCAATTCTATTACAGCCATCATTAGTTAAACTAAAATGCTGTTGCTTTTGCAACTTCCTTGGCAGAGAAGATAGAACCCACCCTTTTCATATAAACAGAGCACAGGGCATCAGACCCTACTAACCAAAGCACAAATCTAAAAATTCACTTCAGATAATTAACCAGAGGCTCATTTAGACATTACTGCATAAATAAACATTGGTTCCATGTTTATTTTTCTCATGAAAAATGTGAAAAATATTGAAATAATTTCTCTCAATAGGAAAAGATAATGTATCAAGTGAAAGCAAAAACCTCATCTAATGTGGTTCTGCTATAGGTTAAATTTGAAATGTCCTGAGGCGACTCTCCAATGCAGGCTGGAGAGCAACGCTACAGAAGTCACATACAGAAGGCTACCCTGATCCACAACTTCACCCTACTCTGAAATAAAAAGGGCAAGAACACTGTACTATGTAGACTATAAATAGAAAGTGGTCTAGATGGTCGAACATAATTACATAAAACCAGAAAGAAAAGACTTCTCACCTATAGTTACCTAAATAGCAAATTCTTTGGGCAACCAAATTTTTTTTGTTTGTTGAGACGGAATTTCGCTCCTGTCGCCCAGGTTACAGTGCAATGGCCCGATCTCGGCTCACTGCAACCTCGCCTCCCGGGTTCAAGTGATTTCTCCTGTCTCAGCCTCCCCAGTAGCTGGGATTACAGACGCTTGCCACCATGCCCAGCTAATTTTTGTATTTTTAGTAGAAACGGGGTTTCGCCATGTAAGCCTGGCTGGTCTCAAACTCCTGACCTCAAGCGATCGGCCCGCCTCAGCCTTCCAAAGTGCTGGGATTACAGACATGAGCCACCGCACCCGGCCGGGAAACTAAGTTTATATAGCAGAACCATCTGCACAATGAAAGCGTTCAAAACTACAAGTGTCAGAGATATCGGAGTATTTTATTCTAAGTCTGAATTTTTCTTAAAAAAAAAAAAACAACAAAACCTATTTTATAAAGTTTTGAGATTAAAATGTAAATCCCAACTTTCCTGTTATAAATCTCAGCATTGTAAAGAGGAGGAACTTCCACTGCCTTTTCAAGGCTAACTTGGTTAAAGTCCTAACGCACCGAAACAGACGCCAAGTCTACTACCCACCACCCATTGGCTCAAAGGAAGCCCCGCCCCGTACAGCCACGGTAACTGAACATTAAGGGAACCCCAGAAAGGTTTTCCCTCCGCCACATTTCTAGTCTCTGATGACTCCCTGCCCCTCCCCGACCATCACCACCGCGGAAATAGGGTTCCAGCACCAGCCACACACGCTCCTACAAGAGGACCTTAGGCACTTCGCCCCAATAGATACAACCAGGAGGGTGGTGGGGGTGACCATGCTCCCACTCTCCCGGCTGCACGGTGCCAGACACGCTGCATGGAGCAAACAGAGAAAGCAGCTCCGGCACAGGGCCCTTGTGCCCTAGGCAGAAGGCATGACCGAGCCACCAGAGTAAGTCCTGACACCTCCGCAGCTCTCAGTAGGCGGGAGCCCCTCCCTCCCCACGGAGACATAAGGCGGGGCAGACCTAGACGCCCAGACTCCCAGCCAGACCCGACAGCGGGCTTTCCCTAGCACCGCCTCATTGCCAAGGAGGCGGAAACCCAGGGCCGGGGTGGGAGGCGGGGGACGGCCAAGGGGAGTGGCATCACGGATCAGTACGGCCCCTCCGGCCAACCGGATCCCGAGAAGGTGGAGGAACTCAGACTTCACGCCCCCTCCCTGCCGCACCCTGAATCTACACGCGGGAGACCCCCCTATCCGTCCCCGACCCCAGCAGGCAAGAGCGCGGCCGCCAGCCCGAGGCCCCGCCCACCCCAGGAGGCGGAGAGGGGGTGGTCGGCCGCAAACCGCACTCAGCGCGAAGCCGGCCCCGCCCCTTTCTCCACAATCGCACGCGCGCGCCGGCCCCGCCTCTGAGCGGCGGCGCGAGAGCCCGCCCCCCTCCGCGCGCACCGGGACTACGCTCTCCTCCCCCTCCCGCGAGGAGAGCTACCCCGCTCCGCCCCCCACCCCCCTCACACAGCCACACACCTCCCGCCCGTCTGCTCTACGGGAAGCCGAGGAGGTCAGCCCCCCCCTAAAAATACACACCCTCGAGTCCGACGTTACCCGCCACCAGGCTCCCGCCCGGCCCCCGGCCCAGCGTGCTCTCACCGCAAAGCTGCTTCGGCCGCTCGTCACTGCGTGTCCCTCTCGGCGTGAGCCGCGAGCTCAGCAGGGAGGCCCTGAGAACGGCGCGGGGCACAGGCCCGCCGAAGCGGACTGCCAGCTACCTCTCCGCTAACGAAGCGGTCACAGGCCCCGGTGCCCAGACTGGGAAGGAGGGAGGGAGGGAGGGAGGGAAACTCCGAGGGGGGAAGGGGAGGGGGGAAGATGGAGAAACCGTCTCCGCCGCCTCTACCGCCGCGGCCGCTTCTCTGTTACCCGGGAAATCCCGCCCACTCCCCCGACCCCGCCCCGCAGGGGGAAGACTCAGCTTCGTTCCAGCACAGGACGCAATACCCGCCCGTCAAAGACTGAGCCAATCACCGAGACCTGTCTTATGACTTCCCGCCCCTTCCCCCTCGACTGGGAGGGGAGGGGGAGCCGCTCACCTTCTCCACGCCCCTATTGGCGGGGAGCGTCCCTAACTCAACCCCGCCTATTGGAGACGGATTGCTGAAGCCCACCCCCGAGCCACAACGCTATTGGAAGAAGCGGGGAAGCTCTTCCTGTCTCATTGGAGGACACCACATAACCCGCCCCGCAGCGTCTCAGCCACAGGCCTAACAAGTTGGCTCCCGCCTCCGCCGGTCATCGCATTGGAAGGCTACCCCTGGCTCTCCCACCGCCCCAGTAAGGTAAGTAACCGATGTGGGGTAAAATGTCTGTAAGTGAAACAGGCTCCGCCTACCGCACTGCCGGGCCAGGCCCCGCCCCAAGAGTTGGATTGGATATCTTGGCACTGGTAGGACCCTCCATTGGCCAGGGCGCCCGTCTAGGAAGGAACTTAATTCCGCTCTGCGCGAGGAGGCTGAACCTTAGCAGTCCTTTTGTGGAATGTTTACACTAGAGACTGAAGCTCGGAGTTCCAGGGCCCGAGACAGGAGGGGGAGCGGAGCTCATCAGCGGAGACTCCACATCCTAGGATTTGAAAGAAAGGCAGTCCACCCCGGAGGACTCCCTTACAAAAAAAAAAAAAAAAAACGAGAATGAGAACTCATCCTCCCTATCCTGTTATCTTTGCAGTTTACGTTCTACACACTGCGTCCTTGTAAACACAAATATCCGGAGCAGCTAGCAACTCCTTTCAGCCAAGTACAGAACTAAGATCTGGAGACCTAGGCGGAGAAATAACCCATAACCCCCAGGGTTGCCAGCGCACTCCCTAGAGCTGAATGTGCAGTCCTAAGAGGGCGGAGATAACCAAGAGAGGCGGGCCCTAACAGCCACCGCCCTGGCAAGCCTCCGGAAGGCGGAGCGTGAGGCACAAGGTACTCACGATCTCCCGGGTGGATCTGTAGGCATCCTCAGAACTGAGAAAGGAGAGAAAAGGACCAAAACAGGCCACAGCATATATTAACCTTGGGAACATACCACACTCAGAGAAAGGATAAAAATTCCGTAGTTGGGGACATAACGGCTGTTCACCTTCTCCTTAGCCAGGAGTGTTAATGGTCCCTGTGCCCTCTCTGTGTAGGTAACAGGGCCTCGAACGCACAGTGAGACAAAGTGCTTTCAATTCCTAGTTTGCTTTTATTTATTCACCAAATAGGGCGTGGGCCTGACGCTGACCTTACTTTGGGGGGCGCTCTCTCGGCGCCAGGAGGGGACGGGATTACGTTGTTACCGCTCTCCCGAAGAAGTAGAATCCTCCTCCCGGAGAGCTAAGACCCCAAGGGACAGGCCCAGGGAACATACTCCTAGGTCCAACTCTGTCCTCCCTCTGCAATCCAGCGGAAACGGCCAGGAACGAGCTCTGGCAGCAGGTGGGCCTGACTCCAAGGATGGCTTCGAGCCGCGAAACCACAGCAGCGAATTGCGAACTCCAAAGGTAGCTGACAGGTGGGAGCAGCCTCGCCAGTAGCCAAACCCTGCCCCAGGACAGAGGTCTAAAAGTAAGTCAGACCAACAAAGCGACCCCCGGGCCAAACTGCTCCCAGGTTAGGAGGAAGCGGCACTCCAGCAGAACTGATCCAAGGCTACTTTTAACTTTGCGCCGCCTTCCACCACTAGACTGAATAGCACAGGGCATTCCCACCATGGTATCAAGAACTACTCAGAACTCAAGCCAGCATTAGGCTGCCCACGACTTCCCGTGAACACAGGGTACCACCTGCGCTGGATCTCGCCTAAGGGCCCCAGGCCAGGGCACTAGGTTGTCAGAGTCTCGGATACAGCCAACTAAGGACAGCTGCTACCATGACTAGGGAAGAACAAACACTTCCAGGGTGTGCAGAGTTCTCGAGCTTAAGCTCAGGGAAGTCAAAGGGCGCGGAAATAGCCAAGCGACAGGGTTAGAACTTTAGTACTTGGCCCCGGCCCCGAACGGCAGATCTCAAACCCTGCAGAACCTACGAAGCTTTGCTCCCGAAATCCACTCCGCACTGTAATCCCCTGGCTTCACCCCGAAGGCTACCAGGTCTCCAGCCTCGGTGGAACCTTTGTGTGGCTTCTCGGCTCTCCCCGCCCCCCTCGCCAAGGGCGCCGAGCCTAGGACTTCCGGGCGGGAGGGCAGTTCGAAGGAGCTAGGCGGGCCTCTCACATGTGCGGAGCGCGCTCAAGAGCTAAGGAGGGAGGCGGGGAACAAGGGTGGACTTACCCCTCCGAGCTCTCTCCGCCGGAGGAGGCCGGGCTACCCGTCCCACCAATCCCAGGCGGGGGCGGGACCTTGCGCCTCGCGTCAGCCGCAAGAACCCTCCCTCCTCCCTCCGCGGAAAAAAAAATCCTAGCAACTTAAACTCCAGCCCGGCCTCCCGATAGGCGGAGCTCGGGAGAATGTCATCCAATCCACATCCGAGAACGGGAAAAAAAAGGGAGTCTCGTCCAGCCAGTGGAAGACAAGAGAAGGCGGGGACTCCGGGCGAGCCCGAGGTGGGTGGGAGAGAGGAAACGGGCCCGCCCCTCAGCTCCCCATCAGGCGGGTTGCACAAGCCGCCAGCGGAGTAGATAGTAAACAGTCTGGGCCCAGGAGTACAAGGCAGGGGCCGCCCGGCGCTCGGTGGACTGGGCCCCTGCGCCGCCTCTCCCGGCGTCGCCCCGCCCGGCCGGGACGGTTCCCGCCGGCGCCCCGCCTACCCGCCCGCGGCCGCCATCCCGGCTGACAGGCGCGCCCCCCGCGCCCCTCCCCGCCCGCTGATGCATTTCCTTTTCCCGATTCCGAGCGTGGAGACTGTTTTCCCAGTTTCCGACCTTCACTGCCCCTTTCAGGCCAGCCCCTCGTGGGCGCGCACACGCCCGCGCCCTCGCCCCCGCCCCATCCGCGCCGAGCGGTCCGCAGCGGCATCTCGCAGGAAGGGGGAGCCCGGCGGCGGCACGGCCGGGGGAGGGGAAGAGAGCAGCAGTCGCCGCCGCCGCCTTGGGGTGGGCGGGGAAGCAGGCAGCTCCATGTTTGCAAGGGGATCAGCCGGGACCGCGCGGCGAAGCCGCCGAGTTCCTGGGGGTTTTCCGTACCACCGGTGCGAGCTCCTTGCCGGCTCGTGGCCTGCCGGGTGCCGGCACCAAATGCTGACTCGACCGCCAAGGCCAGGGAGTTTGGAAACCCGGCAGCTCGCGAGGCTAGCAGCGAGGCGCAGGGGCTCTTTCCGGTGGCCTCTCCCGCCCCCGGCTGCCCCTCCCGCAAGTCCAGTGTTGCCCCCGCCCCCAGAGTCCATAACAACCGCGGGCCCACAGTGCCCGCGCCTCGCCGGAACGCGCCCACCGCCCCCTCCAAGTTTGCGGGCAGAAACAAAACCCTCGAGGCGGCTGCCGCCCTTGTCCAGCGTGGGTAGCCAGGAAAGCCGCGGGCCCCGGCTCGCTCGCTAACTCCAGGTCTCCAGCAACTCCGGGCTCCGCGAGCTCAGTGGGCCCCGCCGACCATGCTCGAGCCGCCGCCCCCTGCCGAGCCCGCACGCCGCAGCTCTGGCCCGGTTCTAGTCGGTGTGCGGAATCTCCCTTTTCTTTCTAATATTTTTCTTTTTTAAAAAACGGCACAACAGGAACCGGAGGTCTCCTGCCCGCCCCTTCTCCAGTCCGCCGCCAAAACCTACCGAAACGGACTGCTCGGTGAGATAAACTAGGCAACACGGCCGGCGCAGGGACGACCCCAGGCCGGGCCCACCCCCTCCCCACGGCTCCGGCCCGGCTGGGAAACACACACACTGGCGAGCGGGCGGCGCCAAGAGCTCTCCTTCCTGGCCTGTCCCTCGCCTACCTCGGCCGCGGAACTCCGAGCCTCCCCTCAGCTCCGTCCCAGGGCCCACGGGGCCCACACCACGTCGGGCCGGCCAGACCGAGCGGCCGGCAGACTAACCCCCCAAACGCCTGAGATTGGGGGGACCAAATTAAAAGCAGCTGTTTAACATACCTTCCGAGCCAGGCGAGGAGTCCTGAATGGGGGGGAACGCCCCCCACGGGCTATTGGCTCCCCGGCGCTCACGTCAGTCACCCTGGGCCCGCCTCCGCCCTTCGCCCCGCCTCTTCCCCTTCATTGAACGCCCCCTCCTTCCAAAAAATATAAATAAATTAATTGAACTAAACGCGAGTGGGAGACGCATCCGTGGTAGAGGCCCTTATAGCTCCCTCGCCGCCGACTCAAGTTTCTTGAGGTCCTCGGACTGGAGGGAGGCCTTCTGGGACTCGGAGATCCGCTGGGTGGACGCGGAGGAGGAGCCAGCGGGGCTACCCGGCCCCAACTTCCTTCACACACACAACCCATTTGGAACTAGGTAGGAGAGGAGGGTAGGAGCACCCTGGCCACTGGCTGGAGTGGGCAGACCCCTCTGGCTGTGTGACCTAACCGTGCTCTGTCCGCTCTGCAGGCGCCTAAAAATGAGTGATGCAAACGGGAAGCTCTGCGTCCGCGGGCAACAGGCACTTGTCTGAGCACCTACTGTGGGTGAGGCAGACATTCATACCGTACCTGCTGCTGGGTGCAAATACGGACTGGATGACATGCTTACTCTATCCCTCCAACGGCTCCAGATTCAGCCGAGGAGATTCTACGTTAGGAACTAAGTCAAGGCAGGAATGTGTATGAAAATAGGAGTTTGTATGTAAATAGGAGCTCAGAGAAGAGAGATTCCTTCTCGCTGAAGGAAAATTTGGGAAAGGTTTCATGGAGGAGGTGGCATTCAAGTTGGGTCTTAAAGATTTCATCCAGCAGAACTGGAGGGGCAGGTCATTTTCAGCAAAGGACACAAAGGGGCAAATGCAAAAAAGGACTTTCATATGTGGCTGTAGTAATTTTAAAAAGTGGGGGTGGGGGTGGGGAGATGGAACAAACAGTTTAAGACTTTTAATTGGGTAAAATTCTTGGATGTGCACAGCAGAATGTGCAGGCAGCACGGTCACAAGGCCCACAGGCCCAGAACTATAGTGTAAGATGTTTGGCACCCTGGCAGAAAGATGGGTTCTGACGATGCACTGAGAGAAGTGCCTATAGGCAGCAAGGGGAGGCCCAGAGGCTGTTGTATTACTGTGTTTGGAGATTACAGAAGTGTCTCTTGTGGAAGGAATAGCTGGGGGAAGAGAAGGCTTCTTTTCTCTATCAAAGCCACCCAATCCGAAAGCTTTCCCCACCTTCAGCAGCCCTCAAGTCAAAGCTTTGACTCAGATCCTTCCTTGCATCGTTTGCTTTATTTATCATAACTTTCAACCAAACGGAGTTTCTAGGGACAGAAGCTACCCCACATGTCTGTATTGCAGAGAGCTGAGCCTAGAGCAAGGGCACACAATGTGAAAACAAACAAACAAACAAAAAACCAGTTTGTTGAGGCATTGAGGAAAGGAAGTTAATGTGGCTAAGGTGGGGTGTGCAGAATGTGAAGGACCTTGGCGTCCATTGGGCAGAACGAGGGCCTGCTGCCGGTTAGGAAATTATTGGGAAATCTATCCCAATAATTCAGGAGACACGTAAGCAGGATTGACCAGAACAGTGACAGTGGGTGAGAAGAATTTTTTTTTTTTTGAGACGAAGTCTCACTCTGTCACCCAGGCTGGAGTGCGATGGTGTGGTCTCAGCTCACTGCAACCTCCGCCTCCCAAGTTCAAGTGGTTCTCCTGCCTCAGCCTCCAGAGTAGCTGGGACTACAGGCTACAGGCGTGTGCCACCACACCTGGCTAATTTTTGTATTTTTAGTAGAGATGGGGTTTCACTGTTGGCCAGGTTGGTCTCCAACTCCTGACCTTGTGATCCACCCACCTCGGCCTCTCAAAGTGCTGGGATTACAGGCGTGAGCCACCGCCCCCAGCCCATGAGAAGAATACTGAAGGAGAGCCTGTATTTGAGAAAGACTCAAGGGGAGTGGGTGAGTGATTCAGTGTGGGTAGTAGAGGGAAAGAAGTAGCCTGTGGCCTGCTGTGTGAAGAGTTGATAGAGCTTGAGGCTACTAGTTAGGTAATCTGGGTTCTACACTTAGCATGGTGACTGGTGTTATAGTCTTAGGCAAGTCTCTTCCTCCCTCTGAGCCTCAGTTTCCTTGTGAAATGGGGGTGGAAATTGGAATAGAAAGACTCTAAGGACCTTACATAGGATCCAAGTGGGGGAAGCTTGCCACTGAGGAGACAGGGTAGGTGGGAAGAACCGATTTTGGAAGGGCAGTGGGTCACCCCAAGTGGAGTCTGGAGACTGGAATGTGGGCAGTAGCTCAGTCGATTGAATTATTGGGCAAAAAGTATGGAGAAGGAAAGGCCAGGAGATAAGGACTATGTGTTCAGCAGGAGGCCCACCCTGGCAGAGCCATGGAGGTCAAGGTTCATCCTTCCTAGGGTGAGGACCAAGTTTTTCTTCAGAACAGACATCCCAGCTGGGCAACATAGCAAGACCCTGTCTCTACAAAATATTTAACAATTAGCTGTGCGTGGGCTGGGTGCCATGGCTCATGCCTGTAGTCCCAGGACTTTGGGACGCCAATCACCTGAGGTCAGGATCACCTGAAGGAGATCACCTGAGGCCAGGAGTTCGAGACCAGCCTGGCCAACATGAAGAAACCCCGTCTCTACTAAAAATTAAAAAAAATTAACCAGGTGTGGTGGTGGGCGCCTGTAATCCCAGCTACTCAGGAGGCTGAGGCAGGAGAATCACTTGAACTGAGTGAGCTGAGATCGCGCCACTGCACTCCAGCCTTGGCGATAAAAGCGAAACTCCATCTCAAAAAAAAAATTAGCTGTGTGTGGTGGCACATGCCTACAGTCCCAGCTACTCAGGAGGCTGAGGCAGGAGACTCGCTTGAACCTGGGAGGTGGAGGTTGCAGTGAGCCAAGATCACACCTGTACTCCATCTTGGGTGACAAGACCAAAACCCAGTCTCAAAAAAAAAAAAAAAATTAGCTGTCCGTGGTGGCAGCATGCCTACAGTCCCAGCTACTTGGGAGGCTGAGGCAGGAGAATTGTTTGAACCTGGGAGGTGGAGGTTGCAGTGAGCCTAATCATGCCACTTCACTCCAGCCTGGGCGGAAGAACGAAACTCTTTGAAAAGCGTTTTTTTTGAGACAGAGTCTCAAAAAGAACCCAGCCGGGTGCAGTGCCTCACACCTGTAATCCTAGCACTTTGGGAGGCCCAGGTGGTTGGATCACCTGAGGTCAGAAGTCCGAGACCAGTCTGGCCAACATGGCAAAACCCCATCTCTACTAAAAATAGAAAAATTAGCTGGGCATGGTGGTGGGCGCCTATAATCCCAGCTACTCAGGAGGCTGAGGCAGGAGAATCACTTGAACCCAGGAGACGGAAGTTGCAATGAGCCGAGATTGCACCACGTCACTCCAGCCTGGGCGGGGAAGAGTGAAACTCCGTCTCAAAAAAAGAAAAAAAAAAGAACCAATCCCCTGATGTCTGGATCCCCATCTCAAATTCCTGCTCTATTTCTTAATTTCTTAACGGGCTCTGGCTGAAGGCATAACAGATACTGTATCAAAGTGAGACGAGGCAGATTGGTGGTGGAGCAGAAAGAACTAGTCTGGAAGTTGAGTCCCCTGGTTCCCACTTAGTCCCTTCTTATCTGTGGATCAGCTTCCTCTCCTATATTAAGAGGATAACATAGCAATCCTTGCCCTGTTATGAGGATTAAATGTGATGATAAAGTGTGCTTTATCACCTGGTAAGGTTCTGAGCTGCTGAGGAAGCCAAAGACCCAGCATTTGACAGTGATACTAGGTAGCACGTGTGCTATGGATGCAGTTACTCATGGAGGATTTGCAACTGGAACAGTTACCGCCACTCAGAGAACCAGGCTTTGCTGACACTGCCTATGGTCCTATGTGTGCCACACTGGTGGGGATTTCCTCCTGAACACTTGGCAGACTGAGTTTCTTGAGGACAGACACTTTGATATACCTCTGAGCCCACAGAGCTCACTGTAGTCAGGTACATGGGGCCCTTTGGAAGGGTCCAGTGATGGTTTCTGACTCAGTATGTTGACACCTGGACAGCACAGCAAGTCCCACATTCTTTGGAAAAGAGAAACCCTTGATTTGGTGACATTGTCCCTCCAGCTGCCAGCTGCACTGAGGGGTTGCATCCATGCTACTCCCCCCACTACCCTATCAGTGAAGACAAAACTAAGTGGACTTTGTGAACCAACTGGTATAGGTAAAAATGATAATGATAACAATAAAATAAAATTAAGTGGACTTGGGTAAGGGCCCTCCTAGGAGAAATCACATTGGTAGGTCAGGTTCTGTTTCCTGGAGGCCCCTTTTATGTCAAAAGTCTCATAAACCAGCCTGGGGAACACAGTGAGACTGTCTCTACAAAAACTAAAAACAAATTTAGTTGGGCATGGTGGCATGTCCCTGTGGTCCCAGCTACTCAAGAGGCTGAGGCAGGAAGTTCACCTGAGTCTGGGAGGTTAAGACTGCTGTTAGCTGTAATCACACCACTGCACTTGAGCCTGGGAGACAGAGCGAGACCCTGTCTCAAACAACAACAACAAATTCTTGCAGAGTTTGTGAGTTAGGGATTATTATCCTTAGTTATAGATGAGCAAACTGAGGCCAACAGCAGTAGAGTGACTTGCTCAAGTCAAATAGCTAAGGGAAGTCTAGGTCCAAAGCCTGAGCTTTACCTACACTCCCACATGCTGTCTTTGTGCACTCCAGCTGGTGACCCAGGTTGGGGCCTGGAGAAAAACAGCCTGACTCCCCTGTTGTTCCACACTCCTCGCCTCTCTAACTTAAAGATCAGTTTATCCTCAGACAATTCTAAATGATTTCTGGCCTTTTCCAGAAAATTATCCAGAAAAGCAACATTTGTCTGATGCACATACATACATACACAAAAGACCTAAACTCACAACACATAAACTCAAATCTGTCACACCTCCTGACACGCTCAATCTCACAGGCGTCTCACATACACCCTCTCTCATTCACAAAAAGGACTCAAAGTTCTTTAGGGCACTTATGGTAGGTGGTGATTAAGAGACATTTAGGGCCTGCATTCCAGTGACTCTGCCAAGGATATCAGTGCCAGCACCCTGTCGACACAATCTCTGAGGGCTAATTCTCTCAGTAATATCCAGGTAAGGAGGATATGAGGCTGGCTCCCACAACCCAAAGCATCTTCTAGGTTCAAGGCAAGATGATTTTGGCAAATCATTTATCTTTTCAGTTTATCTGTAATCTAAGAATCAGAATACCTACTTCAGTGGGAAGATGTGAGATTTAAAATTAAGTGTGCCTGCCAGGCGCGGTGGTTCACGCCTATAATCCCAACACTGGATCAGGAGGTCAGGAGATCAAGACTATCCTGGCTAACACTGTGAAACCCCCGTCTCTACTAAAATTACAAAAAATTAGCCAGGCATGGTGGCACGCACCTGTACTTGGGAGGCTGAGGCAGGAGAATCACTTGAGCCGGGGAGCCAGAGGTTGCAGTGAGCCGAGATGGCACCACTGCATTCCAGTCTGGGCGACAGAGCAAGACTCTGTCTTAAAAAAAAAAAAAAAAAAAAAAAACTAAGTATCCCTATCATTCAGTCAAGAGTTCTTCTACCTTTTTTCCCCTCCTTTATCTCATCCCTACTTCCCTCTTCTCCTGGCCATTCAAATGCAAAGTCCGTTTGAGCAATGAGCCCTGCCAGCAGGCCTAGAGGGCCAGATAATCCCATGATGTGAAGAAACTCCATTTCTCTTGCATCCAGGTTTACATGGTATATTCCGTAATTTCTGATTTCTGGGTGGCCTTGGAGGCTCGGAATTTTTGAAGGAATTTTATGACTGCTACTCACTGCCTTGAAATGTTTCCCCTGGCAGAGCAGTAGTTTACCCTTCTGGGACACTCAGCATGTTCCTCAGTTTACCGGGCTTTATGTTTTCAAAGTGTTTACTTCTCTTTATCAGTTGTTTGGTGGCCTTTTTTTTTTTTTTTTTTTTGAGACGGAGTTTCGCTCTTGGTGCCCAGGCTGGAGTGCAATGGCGCAATCTCGGCTCACTGCAACCTTCGTCTCCTGGGTTCAAGTGATTCTCCTGCCTCAGCCTCCCGAGTAGCTGGGATTATAGGCATGCGCCACCATACCTGACTAATTTTGTATTTTTAGGAGAGACGGGGTTTCTCTGTGTTGGTCAGGCTGGTCTCAAACTCCCGACCTTGGGTGATCCGCCTGCCTTGGCCTCCCAAGGTGCTGGGATTACAGGCGTGAGCCACCGCGCCTGGCCTGGCTTTTTTTTTTTTTTTTTTTTTTAAAGCAACAAGTTCCTTTGTTACTGCTTTTTAAAAATAGAATAGCTTGCCATATGAGAATTTTTTATTTTTATTTTTTTAGAGACGGGGTTTTGCCATGTTGCTCAGGTCGGTCTGAAACTCCCGGCGTCAAGTGATCCTCCCACCTCTGTCTCCCAAATCACTGGGATTACAGGCCTGAGCCACTGCACCCAGCCAGCAAGGTCCTTTGTTCAAAGAAAATCTTATTCAGAAGCCTAATGTGTAAGAGATCAAGGTGGGCCTTGTTTTGGTTTAAGTGAGGACAGCCTGAGCACTGCAGTCAATTCCTTCACATCTCTCTCATGCAGCCTCCCTGACAGCCACATAGTCCCTTCGAAGACTTCTAATGAACCCACATTTCAGATCTTGTTCATTCATCCCAGCCACTACCTACCTCTCAGCAGCCTGTGACACAGCAGCCTAGCTTTGTGCTCAGTTACCTCTGCCTGTTCATTAGTATCCTTCAGCAGCTTTTCTTCACCCATTACCTAAAAGTTGGTGACATCCAAACGTATCTCCTCTCTTGCCTTCTTCATTCTCACTTCAAGGCTCATTGCTTCTGTCTAACTAAGTCCTAAATTGACATCTCCAGACCAGTATCTGCCCTGAACATCAGACTCCAGACTTCCACTGGATGCTGGCCACAGAAAATTTTTTTATTAAAAATTCATTTTTTCACAGAAGAAAATTCATTAAAAGTCAAGAAAGAGCCCCCAGATGAAATGGCTGACTTACTCAGGTGCACATCTGGCCAGTCTTGAGGCTTTAAGACAAACAGCAGCATTAGAGAAGGAGCCAGATTATAATGTGCGGGGAGGGGAGATGGACGTGAGCCTGGAACATATTCCCCTCGATTGTTGAAAGCACTATAGTGTCTCCATCCAACACCCCCAGCCAGGATTCTAGTGGAGTTAGCTATGTCCACCATGGCCTTAGCCTGAAAAATATGGGTATTTAAGACTTCAGCAGGCCACATTTAGCTCAGACAGGAGGATTTTATGACAACCCAGGTGAAGAAGAGTTCTAGATTTTTTTTTCCCCAAGAAAGCATCTCCAAGTAAAAGTGCTAGATTTCTATTTGTGGAGAAGACCCCAGTCTTCTCTGTAGCCAATTATGAGCAGTACAGTCCAAAACACTTGATAGTCACTAGTGTCGTATAAAGGGAACTACAGAGCAGATACCTCCTAACAGAAAAAGATGGTTCCCAGGCTGATGGGCACTTCCACTCCTGCCCTTGGTAGGCTCACAGTGGTTTGTGGGTAGTAACCAAGGCCAGAGAGAAATCTAAGGACTCGGTTGGCAGCTCTGGGACCCTTGGTCAGTTCATGGCTTTGCCTCTGAGTCACCCTGTAGACCCCACATTAAGAAACAGGGAGGCCGGGCGCAGTGGCTCAAGCCTGTAATCCCAGCACTTTGGGAGGCCGAGACAGGCGGATCACGAGGTCAGGAGATCGAGACCATCCTGGCTAACACGGTGAAACCCCGTCTCTACTAAAAAATACAAAAAAAATTAGCCGGGCGAGATGGCGGGCGCCTGTAGTCCCAGCTACTTGGGAGGCTGAGGCAGGAGAATGGCGTGAACCCGGGAGGCGGAGCTTGCAGTGAGCTGAGATCTGGCCACAGCACTCCAGTCTGGGCGGCAGAGCGAGACTCCGTCTCAAAAAAAAAAAAAAAACAAAAAGAAACAGGGAAACTTTAAAGGCCTATAGGCTGGTCTTGGAGATGACAGGGACCTGACCTGCTTTTCCTCCAACTGGAAGGCCAAGGGGGAAGAGAACTGAGGGAAGCTAGGGGAGTAGCAGCAGCTTGAAAGAGGAGACTCTGAAAACACACTAAAACTGGGGAGGCTGGGTATGGTGGCCCATGCCTGTAATCCTCTCATTTTGGGAGGCCGAGGCCGGAGGATCGCTTGAGGCTGGGAGTTCGAGACCAGCCTGGGCAACACAGTGAGATCCTGTCTCTAGAGAAAAAAAAAAAAAAAAAAAAGCAGAGTTCCTGCTTGAGCCCAGATGTTGAGACTGCAGTGAGCCATGATCATGCCACTACACTCTAACCTAGGCAACAGAGCGAGACTCTGTCTCTGGAAAAAAAAAAAAAAAAAGTGGGGAGTGCCAGTGGGAGCTGACTCAACCCAAGTAAGGGCCTAATAGCTCCTCTATGGGTGTTTGCACTGTCCAACAAAGAACTGGACCCTTACAGTCAGAGGACCCATGGTAGGATCATCTGGTGTAGCCCCTTCTTTTACAGAGGGAACCTAGGACTTAGGTTGGGTTGAGTGGTGAGACCTCAAAACCACCAAAGAGCTGGGTCACTCTAGAGAAGCCTTTCTACTTGGCCAGTGCCTCTTGGCCCAATTCCCTCTAGGTCTCTGATTTATAAAAGTTTTTGTATGTGTGTCTGTCTGTCCCAAGAGACAAGAAGCATCCCTTTCAGGGAAGGAACCAAATTTCCCTAGGGCTGTGATGTTAAATAGTCCATTCTCCCAAGAACAAGTCCTACTCTGTCATTTACCTGCATACTGTCACATGAAGACTGACAAGGGTGGGCCTCCCAGGCTGAGGATGCTGGCGCACCCTTCACCTCAGGAGTCCCATCCTAGCCAACAAGGATGGGCAAGATGAAGGGAGCAATGGGAAAAAGGACATGGGGATTCTCTCATGTTTGAAAAATTATATAGCATAGGAATGTTAGAGAAAGGTGAAAAAAACAGCAGTCAAATCAGAAGCAGAAGCCTGCTTTAGCTCACAGTGTTTTCTTCTTTCCTGAACATCGCCTTTCTTTTTTACTTATTTACTTTTTTTGAGACGGAGTTTCACTCTTGTTGCCCAGGCTAGAGTGCAATGGCACGATCTCAGCTCACTGCAACCTCTGCCTCCCGGATTCAAACGATTCTCCTGTTTCAGCCTCCTGAGTAGCTAGGATTACAGGCACAAGCCACCGTACCCAGGTAATTTTTGTATTTTTAGTAGAGATGGGGTTTCATCATATTGGTCAGGCTGGTCTCGAACTCCTGACCTCAGGTGATCTGCCCACTTTGGCCTCCCAAAGTACTGGGATTACAGGCATGAGCCACTGCACCCAGACCCTGAACATTTTCTCTTGCTTTGTTCAGTAAGTCTCCTGTATGAGAACCCCGACTTGCCAAATAGATTCTGGGTTGCGTCTCTGCCTTCCCTTTCCCTCCTCCTTTAACACCTAACACAGGTAGGATCAAACTGGTAAAAGCTACAAACAATGGCAGTGGGAGGAGTTCTTCGAGTTTTATTGAAAATTTAGGAGACATCAATTCGTTAACTCTCTACAGAGTCAGAAACATGAACTAAATCTGTGGTTCCCAAACCTGGATCATCCTGTCACTCACTAACAACCTACTGGATGGACCCAGGAATCAGCATTTTATGGAGCTCAAGTGATAGATAACCTCACCAATCTTCAGATATGCAATCAGGAACTCATGCATAACTTTAAATTCACAGGGCAGTTGGGTTACAGCCTCTTCAAATAAATGACAATTTAAAGTTACCTCCTCCAGGCCTTTTATCATTAATCCCATTTCTTACACGTTCCACTAAACCCCTAACCTCTCTAGTTTCTTCAAATTTCCAAGAATCTCTGTTCACTTCTTATGTTTGTGCACTCCCAAGAGAATGGAGGCTCATCTGGAGAAGGAACTAGATTAATCTTCTGCTCTACACTTGAGCTCCTGATTATGTTTAGAAACTCAATAAAAATTTATTGGCAGATCAGAAGATGGATCCTTAGAGGAAGTCTAGTGTAAGAGTTGAAAGAAGGTACTTTGGAGTCAGATGGTCTGGATCCTGGCTGTAGCAAATTAACATTCCTGTCTCTCAATTTTTTTCTTCTGTCAATACCTACCTCAAAAGGTTGTGGAGGGTGAATGAGATGATACCTAGAAATTACTCTAAACAGTGCCTGGAATAGAGTAAGCATCCAGTAAATTGGTTGCTATGACTATTATTAAGAACACCCCAATATTTCCCAGCCACAATTGCCCCAACTGGGCAAGCCATCACCAGCCAACAGGTATGATATGGGGAGTGGTCTTCCATGGACAAAGCTTCTGGTTCCATTCTTTCTAAGAGAAATGCAAATGACTCAAGATCTTCTCACAAACACCATGTATCCATAGATAGGGAGTTTCCTGAGGAGAATGACAACCCTTTTGGTACTCTGCAGACATGAGGACCCTACATCAGGAGGTCCTAGCTAGGAGAGTCAGTCACCAACCCTGTCGCCCTTCGAGTCTACTACATGAAGCATGGGCACAAGAACAACAACCTGGAACTTAAGAACTATTTATACTCTGAAAGGACAGCTAAACAAACCTCTGTTCTCCAAAGACAAGATCTCCATCTTCCATGCAGTGAGGAGACCACAGGCTTTGTAAGCAGACCAACTTGAGCTCGTTTTAGAGCAAATCACTGTAACCCTCTGGACCTCACCTTCCTCATCTATATAGAAATGAGAAAGGGGTGCACAGGAGAAGGGAGAGAAGATAATACCTCACTGAATTGTTGTGAAGTTTGAATGAAGCAATGAGGAGAAAAGCACCTAGCATAGCGCTTAGCACATCTCAAGCACTGAACTGGTGCTGGTCCCTCTGTCCAGATATAGGGCCATGGCCTACAGACAAGGTAAACTCATAGTGTCAGAACTCTAAGTCTCAGATACTGAAGCCTTGGGTCCCTCCCTGCCTCCCTCATCCCTCCCAGACCAGCTCCTGGACCCCCTCCCTCATGTCCCAGGCTGCTAAATTGATGAAGCTAAAAGGGTTTTGATCATGTCGGTATATTTATATGTAAATACAAAACTGTATCACTGTAAGATATTGAATATGAACATTACAATTATTTTCTGAATCTGCCTCAGTCCATTGACATTAAATACAAAAATGAAATGATTGTAAAAAATAAGAATATACACATTCAAAGAGCTTATTACAATATAAAATTATTGAGGTCTGATCAGCTGCCAACCTCATCTTCTGTGACAGGGGAAGGTTTAGGAGTTCCTGGGATTTCTTGGGAATGTGGAGTGCTAAGGACTCTTGATTTATCCCTAGCACATAAGGATGAGTGGGCTGGAAGCAGGCAGGGACAGATTGGGTGGGTAGAGGACAAACAGTGATTGCAGGGGACCACCTCACTCAGCCAGAGGGTAAAGCTTTTTATTGACACAGAACCCACCCAGTTTGAGGGTCTAGCAGGCTAGCAGGCAGGAAGAGATGGGCATCTCAGTAGACGGCCAAGCTTCATAAAGGAACCATCCAGCAAAAGAAAAAGGGCCCCAGCTCATCCTTCCAGGGAGGCATTTTCTTAGTAGTTTTTTCTCTCTCATACTTGGGCTACACCTCCTTCCTTCTAAGACTTCGTACCGATTGCATGTGGCTCTGGCTGCTCAGTGAGTTCATCTCTACCCTCCACCTCCCATCCATGGGATAGTGAAAGCAAAGAGTATGGAATCACAGTGGAGGTCTGTTCCCCAAATTGGCCAAGTAAACGCAGAAAAATCATCAGATAAGGGAAATCCATGCTGAGCTAACCCAGTGTCACCACAAACTAATACATTCTTGGCTCCAACAGGAGGGAGATAAGTCATTACTTAAGGAAGGGCCCCTGTGGCAGGAACATGGAGAAGTGTGTGTGTCCTCTTCCACCACTCTGTAGCCTGACAACAGGAGACATGATCACCAACCCAAGCTAGTCCAGGATAAATAGTAGGGTCCAAGAAGCAAGGAGTCCTG
Organism: Rhinopithecus roxellana; assembly: GCF_007565055.1. Taxonomy (NCBI): domain Eukaryota; kingdom Metazoa; phylum Chordata; class Mammalia; order Primates; family Cercopithecidae; genus Rhinopithecus; species Rhinopithecus roxellana. The sequence goes on along the minus strand of NC_044553.1, from coordinate 79,512,913 downwards.
AACTGCAACACAGAGCCCCAGGAACTTCTACAAAGGAATATCTGTGTGTATATGTATTTATAGAATACGATCATATTATCACATACAATATATATTATATACACACGTACATATGGACCCATACATATAAGTACACACACGCACACACACAGAATGACAGGACTGGAATACACGCCCTACTTATAAACGTGCTTGGCACTCAGGACGATCTCTAGAATATGTAACTTGGTCAAGCTCTCTGGGGAGAAAGGCAAATGCTCATCAAACCTCCCCATAAAATCCTAGCAAAGGGAAGGAGTTGGAGACAGGAGACCTCCAGAAAGAGAATGGCGGGAGAAAGGAGGAGGGAGGTTCCTTCCCCACTTACCTCGGGGACCCTGGCAAAAATCAATAGCCACAATTTGGTTTTAATAAGGCACAGTTTGATAGCAGGTGCTAGGAATTAAGAACACATTGCTGCTGGCCCTTTGTAGTGGCAATTTCACCACATTTATCTAGCCAAAGGGAAAGGCTGCCTTGTGTGCACATGTGTGCCGGGAGACACAAGAAAGAAGTTGATCCATGGCTTCAGTGTAACCGATGGCAACCTATAGGCTCAGCGGTGTCCAGGATAGTTTAAGAAAGGCTGGCCAGCAGGTAGGAGGTTCGTGGGAGAGTTACTGACCCTCCACAGCCAGCAGGTTTTGGCCAGAGGATACCATGCCCTCCTTCTCTGCGAACTCCAGGATGGCCTTGTAGCAAAAATAGTACTGCTCAGGGGTCTGGATGCTGAAGGCCCTCTGGGTCCTCATGCGTGACACCGTCTGGAACACATTAAGGGTGCCAAGCTCCTCCAGCTGTGCCAGGCAGATGTCCAGGGAGCAGAAGGTACCTGAAGAAGGAAGGAAGTGATCACATCTGGTTTACCTCTCCTCTCTTCCTCCCTCTACCAAATAACCCAGGGAGAACTGAATGAATGAATTCAAAGGCAAAGCACCTCTTGGCAGAAGGCCAGGTGGCCTTAGGCCTGAAAGGACTCGAGGGGAGGTCACAGGGAGTGTTGGAGGCCAGAGAAATGAGAAGGCCTCTTACCTCTCAGGACATACACTGGGGTAACAGGAAGTGGAAACGGGAAGGTGACATAGGGGAACTTCCTGCTTCAATCCCAGACAGACAGACTGACAGCACTCCCACACCTAATTTCCAGAGTCCACAAGTTTTTCAGAGGCCTAACACAAACCTATTCCCAACTTTCTCCCAAAGGACCTTTGAACTAGAAAGGCCAACATTTTCTACCATGTACATGCCCTTAAGACAAAAGCTGCTAACTGGCTCCAGAAGGGACAACACAGCACAGGGAGGGAGTCCCTCCAGGGAGGGCTGTATGGGAAGGAAGCAGCAGACCAGCTGAGCTCCCTGGGATACCTGCAGCGACAGTGCTAACAGGTGACAGGGTCAGCATTATGATGGGGTATATAAAACATCAACCCCAAGAGGACTTGGCTTGTGAAATATATATTCTGGCCATTACTTGGTCCACCAAAAGGACATTAGAAGAGGGATTTTTCACAGCAATTCACCACCAAGGGAGCAAGTGAGTTCCTTCTCCAATCACAGATGTGGGCTAACAGCTTTGCTTTTCCTCCTCCACCCCTACTGCCTCTGCAGACACCAAGAGCTGCATTAGGTGCATTACCTGTCCTGCCAATGCCTGCACTGCAATGGACCACAATGGGTGGCTCAGAGCACTGCCCTTTGGAGCGTGCTCCCATGTTGCTCACAGCCAGGCTCTGCTGGTTTCTGACCACTCTCAAGAAGTCAATGAGGGAAGCTGCTGAGGAAGGGACACCATAGTCTGGCCAGCTCAAGAACTGGAAGTGGGTCACCTGGCGTTTCTGCCGTTCCTTAGATGAGAAAAGAAGTAAACGTTAACGAGGTTATTTCTGCCTGTCCCTAGCTATCACTGGCTTTTCCAGATTCTCAACACCCTGGTTATCCCTACCACCAAGGCTCCTATCTACCACTGTCAACTTTTCCCGTAACTGCTTCTTTACTACAAACCCAAAGGAAGGGTTGGTTAATTGTTTGGAAAAGGCAGAATTCCTATACTGTAAGATCCAGAATTTTTTTTTTGAGACAGGATCTCACTCTGTCGCCCAGGCTGGAGTACAGTGGCATGATCAAATTTACTGCTGCCTTGACCTCACAGGTGTGTGCCACCATGATCAGCTAATTTTTTCTATGTTTTGTAGAGACGGGATCTCACTGTGTTGCCTAGATTGTCTTGAACTCCTGGGCTCAAGTGATCCTTCCGCCTCTGCCTCCCAGAGCGCTGAGATTATAGGACTAAGCCATTGCACCCAGACCCAGATTCCTTTTTTTTTTTTTTTTTTTTTTGAGACAGTCTCTCACTATCGCCCAGGCTGGAGTGCAGTGGTGAGGTCTCTGCTCACGTCAACCTCCGCATTGTGAGTTCAAGCGATTCTCCTGCCTCCCAGCTAATTTTTTCTATTTTTTAGTAGAGACAGGGTTTCACTACGTTGGCCAGGCTGGTCTTGAACTCCTGACCTTGTGATCCGCCCGCCTCAGCCTCCCAAAGTGCTGGGATTACAGGCTTGAGCCACCGCACCCGGCCTTACCCAGCCCCAGATATCTAAAATTATAAGCTTTACTCCTATTTAATGTTCCTACTGTGCTGCAGTAATATGGCTATATTGGCTGTGAGTGAAATATCCTCATCCTGTCCCTAGAAAAACAGAAGCAACTCATAACCTCCCTGGTATCCTATCTATTCCCTCTGGAAATTTTCATTACAGTAAGTATTCTCCCCCTGTTTCAACAAGGTGAGAAAAAAGAAACCTGGATTTACCTCTGTGTTGTGAATTTCTAGCGTTGTTTTCTTATAATGATTCATGTTCTCCACGCCTAGATTGGTCACTGTGAGGAAGCCAAATCGGATCCGAGAGTCTTTTTCTAAAGGCCAGTACTGGCCACACTTTCTCCTGCCGCCTTCTTCAAAGCTGAAGACACACAGAGCAAGGTAAGCCTTCCATCCTTCCTCTCCACAGCAGTAACCTGGCTTCCACAAAGACCTGATATACCCCCGAGCAGCAATATCATCTGTTGCATTGCTTCTAACTTACACCATTTATTCTCAGCAGAAAGGAAAGGAAACCTCTTCACTCTAAACAAATGTACTCACAGCTAAGGTTTTTGCATGTACTCATATAGCAGACAGTTACTGAGCACTTACTACAGCATTTGGTCTTTTTCCTAATATGCAATAGTACTTCTCATATATGTGGGATAAATACTGGGTGAACAGAGAAAAAAACAGTATAGTAGCTGGGGGTAGTGGTGCATGCCTGTAACCCCAGCTACTTGGGAGGCTTAGGTAGGAAAATCACCTAAGACCAGGAGTTTGAGACCAGCCTGGGCAACATGGTGAGACTCCATCTCAAAAAAAAGAAAAAGAAAAAAAAAACAGTAGAGAAAATATGATAGATCAGAGAGAACTCTCTGGCCTATACCTCAGCCACTGCTTATTGTCTTCCCCAATAAGAGATGTTGGATAATAGAGAACTGATAAACACACATCTCCTGGAATGTTAGCAGGAGGTTTGTGTAAAGGCCTGAAGTCCCAGCCCAGGTAACACGGAAACACTGTCTCTACTAAAAACACAAAAACTAGCCAGGCATGGTGGTGGGTACCTGTAGTCCCAGCTACTTAGGAGGCTGAGGCAGGAGGATTGCTTGAATCCAGGAGGTTGAGACTGCAGTGAGCTGAGATGGCACCACTGCACTCCAGCCTAGATGACAAAGCGAGACTCTGTCTCAAAAAAAAAAAAAAAAAAAAAAAAAAAAAAAAAAAAAAAAAAAAAAGCCGGGCGCGGTGGCTCAAGTCTATAATCCCAGCACTTTGGGAGGCCGAGACGGGCGGATCACGAGGTCAGAAGATCGAGACCATCCTGGCTAACCCGGTGAAACCCCGTCTCTACTAAAAAATACAAAAAACTAGCCGGGCGAGGTGGCGGGCGCCTGTAGTCCCAGCTACTCGGGAGGCTGAGGCAGGAGAATGGCGTAAACCTGGGAGGCAGAGCTTGCAGTGAGCTGAGATCCGGCCACTGCACTCCAGCCTGGGCGACAGAGCGAGACTCCGTCTCAAAAAAAAAAAAAAAAAAAAAAAAAAAAAAAGGCTTAGGCCGGGCACAGTGACTTGTGCCTGCTGTAATCCCAGCACTTTAGGAGACAGAGGTGGCAGATCTCCTGAGGTCAGGAGTTCGAGACCAGCCTGGCCAACATGGTGAAACCCCATCTCTACTAAAAATACAAAAATTAGCCAGGCATGGTGGTGGGCACCTGTAATCCCAGCTACTTGGGAATTCTTCTGCTGAGGCAGAAGAATCGCTCAAACCTGGGAGGCAGAGGTTGCAGTGAGCTGAGGTTGCACCACTGAACTCCAGCCTGCACAACAGAGTGAGACTCTGTCTCAAAGAAAAAAAAAAAAAAGCCTAAATCTACCTCGCCACCCTACAGTGCCCCCAAAGTATTCCAAGGTAGAACTTCTACCACTACCTCCTCTCTAAATAAGAGGTGGTTATAACAGTGCTAAGGAAGGAAATTGAACATTCATTTTTTTCCTTCCTCATCTGAAATAGGTTATTCCTGAAATTTGCCAGATTTGTAGACCAAACTTTCAAAAATATTCCTTTCATTAAAACCTTCCTGGCCGGGCACGGTGGCTCACACTTACAATCCCAGCACTTTGGGAGGCTGAGGTGACGGATCATGAGGTCAGGAGCTCAAGACCAGCCTGACCAACATGGTAAAACCCCATCTCTACTAAAAATACAAAAATTAGCTGGGCATGGTGGCACGTGCCTATAATCTCAGCTACTCAGGAGAATCACTTGAACCCGGGAGGCGGGGGTTGCGGTGAGCTGAGATAGAGCCATTGTACTCCCGCCTGGGTGACAGAGCGAGATACCGTCTCCAAAAAAAAAAAAAAAAATTAGCTACTCAGGAGGCTGAGGCAGGAGAATTGCTCGAACCTGGGAGACGGAGGTTACAGTGAGCCAAGATCACGCCACTGCACTCCAGCCTGGAGACAGAGTGAGACTCCATCTCAAAAGAAAAAAAAAAAGTAGCAACAAATGGAGAGCAAAGGGGATCTGGTAATTCGGTAGTCAGGAAGAGAGCACCCCTCTGGAAATAGGGAACACATTAAAGAATTGTCCCATGTTTCCCAGAACTTCCTTTAGTGGATAAGGCCAGGACCTCAAAATAGGGTATAACTGGCACAGGGTTGCCAGAGCCAGGGATTAAAGCTTTAACAAGTTAGATCTATTCATCTCCACGATACCCGGGTTGTGGATTAGCTAAGAGATATCTCAAAATCTTTGCCATGGCTTTCCTAATCCTCAAAAAAAATTATTTTTTAAATTGAGACATAGTCTCACTCTGTAGCCCAGGCTGGAGTGCAATGGCATGATGTCAGCTCACTGCAACCTCTGCCTCTCGGGTTCAAGTGATTCTCCTGCCTCAGCCTCCCAAGTAGTTGGGATTACAGGCACACACCACCATGCCTGGCTTATTTTTTGTACTTTTAATAGAGATGGGGTTTCACCAGGCTGGCCAGGCTGGTCTGGAACTCCTGACCTCATGATCCGCCTGCCTCGGCCTCCCTAAGTGCTGGGATTACAGGCGTGAGCCACTGCGCCAGGCTGGCCCACATTATTTCTAAAAGCTAAACTTCCCTCTTCAATCACCTATGCTTAGGGACAGAGTGGAGGTGGAGACCAGTGGAAAAAAGGGATTAACTCACCGGGTGGTCATGACAATCACCAAGACTTTTTGCTCCCATACCATGAGCCAGAAATCACGATAGGTATTCTCCAAAGGACCTGGAATAAGAGTAGAAGACAAGAAACATGACTCTGGGAAACACTTTTTTTCCTTTGTAGGCTCTTCTGTTTTACTCCCCAATGGTAACTCCAAACCATAGATGTTAGCTCCCTGCTCATCTTTCCACATCCCTGCTATTCAGTGTGGTCCATGGACAAATCACACCAGCATCGTATGGGAGAGTATAAGAAACATGAATCTGCATGTTAACAAGATCCCCAGGTGAGTCATAGGTAGGTTTGGGAAGCACTACTACATACCCTCTCAGAGCCTTAATCATCAGAACTTCAGCCATCACATCCAGGCCGACAGTGTCAACTGTGTATGAGTCTCTAGATGTTTTCATCTCACCTAAGCTTCAGTTTTATAATCACAGATTGCTTACTAAACCATTAACCTTCTGTTTCCCATCATCTCAGATCCATTATGTCTGCAACTAAGTCTCCTCCTTCAAAATTAGCTTTATCTTGGCCAGGTGCAGTGGCTCATGCCTATAATTCCAGCCCTCTGGGAGGCCAAGGCAGGCAGGTTGCCTGAGCTCAGGAGTTCGAGATCAGCCTGGCAACATGGTAAAACCCCGTCTCTATGAAAAATACAAAAATTAGCCGAGTGTGCTGGCACATGCCTGTAGTCCCAGGTACTTGGGAGGCTGAGGCACAAGAATTGCTTGACCCCAGGAGGTGGAGGTTGCAGTGAGCCAAGATCACACCACTGCACTCCAGCCTGGGCAGTAGAATGAGACTTCGTCTCAAAAAAGAGAAAAATTAGCTTTATCTTGCAACTTTCTTATCTCTGTTAACAATACCATTCAGTCTTAAAAAGTTGAAGTCAACACTGACTTACCCATTTCCTTCATCTCCCAGAAGCAGTCAGTCACCAAATCCTAGAGATTTTTTACCGTTGAAATGTTTTTGCTTTTTATTCTTTTGCCCTCCATCTTCTCCCCATCTTGCTCTTCCTGCTCAATTTCACTGACACAAAGACCACATCATCTTCTGTCTAAGTTACTGTAACACTATTCAGTCTACTTTTCTGAATAGGCCTTTTTCCGTTCCAGTCTACTCTGGGAAACCCCACCAGTTTAATCTTTCTTAAAAGTTTCTTCATCAGAACATAGACACACCATGCTCACTTTGGTCTCTATTCTTTTGCTCAAGCTGTCTCCATTACCTCCAATGCTATTCATTTTCTACCCATTTTCAAGTGCCGCCTCTTCCTTGAAGCTTTCTCTGACCACCTCATTCCTTGTGAAGCTTCTTCTCTTTTGCTTTTGATGGCATAGCTGGTTAACCATTTAATTTATATACTCTTCCATCCATTATTTTACTTTGTGGGAATTAATGATATCTCAGTAAACATTGTCCTAAGGACAAGGGATTACAGGCATGAGCCACTGTGCCTGGCCAGATTCTCCTTTTTTAGTTAGAACCTGCATAGGGCTGAGCACTCAGCAGTAACTTTGAAGATACTTGTGAACTACCAACTCCACTTTGATCAAGACAGTAACCGGCCGGGCGCAGGGCTCACACCTATAATCCCAACACTTGGGAGGCCAAGGCGGGCGGATCACTTGAGGTCAGGAGTCCGAGACCAGCCTGGCCAACATGGTAAAACCCAATCTCTACTAAAAATACAAAAATTAGCTGGGCATGATGGCGGGTGCCTGTAATCCCAGCTACTTGGGAGTCTGAGTTAGGAGAATTGCTTAAACCCGGGAGGTGGAGGTTGCGTTGAGCCTAGATCGCACCGTTGAACTCCAGCCTGGGTGACAGCAAGACTCCATCTCAAGAAAAAAAAAAAGTAACAACTCAAGATAATTCCTTATACTTTCTGGGTGTTTCCTCCCTTTCTGCTTTCAGGAAAGCAGGGCAGTACTAATGGTTAATTTTGGCCTAGAAGTCTGCTGGTTCTACTACCATTATTGCTAAGTCTTTTAGCAAGCACTAACATGATACTGGAATGCCCTCTCTGCAGAAGTGGATGATGTCAAAAGCATGTGAGGTCTTAGAAATATGCTAAATGTCCAATAAGAGAGGATTAATTAAATTATGGCATGTCAAGTGGGGTGCAATGGCGCACACCTGTAATCCCAGCCCTTTGGAAGGATGAGGTAGGCAGATGACTTGAGCCTAGGAGTTTGAGACCAACCTGGGCAACATTGTGAAACCCTATCCCTACAAAAAATACAAACATTAGCCAGGTGTAGTAGCACATGCCTGTAGTCCCAGCTACTCAGGAGACTGAGGTGAGAGGATCACCTGTGCCTGGAGAGACCGAGGCTACATTGAGTCATGATCGTGAACCATAATCATACCACTCTGTCACCCAGCCTAGGTGACAAAGTGAGACCCTGTCTCAAAAATAAATAAATAAATAATAGTATACCCATAATTTATACAGTCTATAAAGCTGATGTTGTAAGAGCTGTATTTTTTGCTATGGAAAGGTGTGTATTCACAGATGCCATTAAATGAAATAAGAGATGTGTATAGAAAGAGCATATTTGGTTAAATTAAAAGTTTAGTTTTTTTTTTTTTTTGAGACCGAATATCACTCTGTCACCCAGGCTGGAGTTCAGTGGTGTGATCTCAGCTCACTGCAACCTCTGCCTCCTGGGTTCAAGCGATTCTCCTCCCTCAGTCTCCCAAGCAGCTAGGACTATAGGCGCCCACCACCACACCCGGCTAATTTTAGTAGGGACTGGGTTTCACCGTGTTAGCCAGGCTGGTCTCGAACTCCTGACCTTGAACTCCTGACCTCAGGTGATCCACCTGCCTTGGCCTCCCAAAGTGTGGGGATTACAGGCTTAAGCCACCGTGCCTGGCCTTTTTTTTTTTTTTTTTTTTTTGTGACGGAGTCTCCCTCTGTCGCCCAGGCTGGAGTACAGTGGCCGGATCTCAGGTCACTGCAAGCTCCGCCTCCTGGGTTTACGCCATTCTCCTGCCTCAGCCTCCGAGTAGCTGGGACTACAGGCGCCCCCCACCTCACCCGGCTAGTTTTTTGTATTTTTTAGTAGAGACGGGGTTTCACCGTGTTAGCCAGGATGGTCTCGATCTCCTGACCTCGTGACCCGCCCATCTCGGCTTCCCAAAGTGCTGGGATTACAGGCTTGAGCCACTGCGCCCGGCCTTTTTTTTTTTTAAGACAGAGTCTCACTCTGTTGCCCAGGCTGGAGTGCAGTGGCACGATTTCGGCTCACTGCAACCTCCACCTCCTGGGTTCCAGCGATTCTTGTGCCTCAGCCTCCCAAGTAGCTGGGATTACAGGCGCATACCACCATGCCTGGCTAACTTTTGTATTTTTAGTAGAGACAAGGTTTCACCATGTTGGCCAGGCTGGTCACAAACTCTTGACCTCAGGTGATCCACCCACCTCGGCCTCCCAAAGTGCTGGGATTACAGGCTTGAGCTGCTGCGCCCAGCCTGGTTAAATATTTTGTATGCCTATATCTGCATGTATGCATACATAAAGGTCTAGGAGGAGATGCTGTAAAATGTTAACATTATCTCTGGGTCCTAGGGTTATGAGGGATTATTTTTGTTTTCTAAATATTCCACAACGGACATCTAGTATACACATCAAGAAGACAGTAAGGACACCTTTTCCACATCTCTGACCCTCAGCCTCATCCACATCCTACTCTCCTGCACCACAGCAACTCTCATATACTTCATTTTCCACATTCAGACAACTGGCAGAATTGGAGTACTGAGCAGTCAGAGCACATGGTAACTCAGTTACCAGATTCAGACTGGGCAAACTTCTCACAGGCTCAAGAGAGATACTTAGAAGGGAAAGTTGTACTTCCCAGCTTAGACCCTTTAACAGTAGACTTCTCTCAAGAAATAAAGTCAGCAGTTTATACTGACATAGGTGAAACAATCCACTGACTTGGCTTGTAAAAACTTCTGAATCAAGCAAACATGAGTTCAAACCCTGGTTCTGCCACTTACTAGCTGCATGGTCCAAGGTCATGTCAACTTTTGGGTTTCAGTTTGCTCATCTATAAATTAATAAACTTCCCTTGCAGAGTCTCTATAATAATTAGATAGCATTTATGCATCTGATATATAATAGGTCTTCTCAATAGATGACATCATTAGTAGAAATATAGGCCAGGCGCAGTGGCTGATGCCTGTAATCCCAGCACTTTGGGAAGCTGAGGTAGGCAGATCACTTCAGGCCGGGAGTTCGAGATCAGCCTAGGCAACATGGCGAAACCCTGGTTCTACCAAAAATACAAAAATTAGCTGGGCATGGTGACAGGTGCCTGTAATCCCAGCTACTCGGGAGGCTGAGGCAGGAGAATCATTTGAGCCCTGGAAGTGGAAGGTGCAGTGAGCTGAGATCACGTCACTGCACTGCAGCCTGGGTGACAGAGCAAAACTCCATCTCAAAAAATTAATTAATTAAAAATAAAGAAGTTGCAGACATTATGATATTTTATGCCCAAATACTTGAGCATTTATTAGGAAAACAAGGACATCTTCCTAAACAAGAATACCATTATCACCTTAAACATACATTAAACATGGATATAATGTTGGCTAACACAAAGTCTCCAATTGTCTCCATAGTTTGTCTTCAATAGTTTTTTTCTCCCAATTGAGGTTCTAATCACAGATCCTCTTATTTTTTTTCTTTTTGAGATGGAGTTTCGCTCTTGTTGCCCAGGCTGGAGTGCAATGGCACAATCTCGGCTCACTGCAACCTCCACCTCTTGGGTTCAAGTGATTCTCCTGCTTCGGCCTCCCAAGTAGCTGGGATTACAGGCATGTGCCACCACGCCCAGCTAATTTTGTATTTTTAGTAGAAATGTGGTTTCTCGGCCGGGCGCGGTGGCTCAAGCCTGTAATCCCAGCACTTTGGGAGGCCGAGACGGGCGGATCACGAGGTCAGGAGATCAAGACCATCCTGGCTAACACTGTGAAACCCCGTCTCTACTAAAAAAATACAAAAAACTAGCCGGGCGAGGTGGCGGGCGCCTGTAGTCCCAGCTACTCGGGAGGCTGAGGCAGGAGAATGGCGTAAACCCGGGAGGCGGAGCTTGCAGTGAGCTGAGATCCGGCCACTGCACTCCAGCCTGGGCGACAGAGCAAGACTCCGTCTCAAAAAAAAAGAAAAAAAAAAAAAATGTGGTTTCTCTATGTTGGTCAGGCTGGTCTCGAACTACCGACCTCAGATGATCCACCTGCCCCGGCCTCGCAAAGTGCTGGAATTACAGGTGTGAGCCATTGCGCCCAGTCCTTTTATTTATTTATTTATTTTTGAGGCAGGCTCTCGCTGTGTCAGCCAGGCTGGAGTACAGTGGCGCAATCTCGGCTCACAGCAACCTCTGCTTCGTGGGCTCAAGTGATACTCCCACCTCAGCCTCCCAAAGTACTGGGGTTACAGGTGTGAGCCACTGTGCCCGGCCATGGTTCTCTTTAGTCTCCCTTTAATCTAGAACAGTTCTCTGCCTTTTTGTTTTTTATGGCATTAACTTTGGAGAGTCTGAGCCAGTTTTCTTATAGTATGTCACACAATCTGGAGTGTTTCCCATAACTAGATTCAGATTTTAAAACTGGCAATACACAATGCAGGTGATATTTATTTCTCAATTTATCATATCAGGAGGTATACATAATGTCCCTTTGTCCTTTACTGGTGATACTAAGTTTGATCACTTGATTAAGGAGGTATCCACCATATCTTGCTCTGCAGTGGTCAAAGGGCCTTACGCCCATTGATGGTCTGTTGTCTTTCTGTGTTATTATTTCCTCCTACCATCTTTGAAAGTGACATGATATTCTTGAGATGGGGAGGCCAGGTCAGGAAGAGTACTAGGATCATAGGAACATTTATAGAAACTCCATCTGAAATCCTCCTAGAGGCCGGGCATGGTGGCTTATGCCTATAATCCCAACACTTTCGGAGGCCAAGGTGGGCAGATCACGAGGTCAGGAATTCGAGACCAGCCTGTCCAACATGGTGAAACCCAGTCTCTACTAAAAATACAACAATTAGCCAGGCGTGGTGGCACACACCTTTAGTCCCAGCTACTCAGGAGGCTGAGGAAGGAGAATCACTTGAACTCAGGAGGTGGAGGTTGCAGTGAGCTGAGGTGGTGCCACTGCACTCTAGCCTGGGTGACAGAGCGAGACTCCGTCTCAAAAGAGAGAGAAAAAAAATGAGAAATCCTCCTAGAGCTCAGTTTTCACTGTCAGACTTACTAGCACATACTATCTATGTCAGAACATTTATTGGAGTGCTCTGTGATGGTATAGGAACCAGCCTAGGCCTATTAGGACAGCAATACTCATTCCTAGATTGGACTCAATCTCTGGGGTGTCCGCTATTCTTGGCCTCTTACTAGAGAGGAAGAGCATGAAGAGCTCACTGGCTGATGAATTCTGATACCCTACACGCTTGCCAATATTAAGAAATAGCCCCAAAACTTGCAGGCCATAGTGTTATGTGTTTAAATCTCCAGTTTATCTCTATGGGGTGAGTTTCCAGGCATACCTGGTACAGAAACCCCAGACTTCTTATCTGCTTTTCTCAACCACCACCAATCTTTATAAAAGGCCAGGATCTAGTGGCCAAAACCTCCACTCAAGTTACCATTCGTTTAAAAATTATGCTATCATTTGGCACAAGGAATCATAAGTAGATGGCACAAAATCAACATGGGAGGGATGGACCAGCTTACCTTGTGTGCCAATGTAAGCATTCTTCTGCTTGTAGCCATCCATGAAGCTGGCATTGATGTAATCTGTCTAATGATAAAAAAGGAGACATCACTATAGCTACACAGAATATACCATTTGGGTCATAAAATGATGTACTCAGTAAATAAAACCCAAGGTGTGAATATTCTCTTCTTGTTGAGCAGAAATGAGCAGTGAAATGGCCAGCTCAAACCCTCAGTTCAATAAATGGTGCTGGAACAAGTAGATATCTACATGCAGAGACATCAAGCTGACTCCTTCCTCACACCATACACAAAAACTGACGCAAAATGGATCAAAGACCAAATGTAAGGGATTAAAACTATTAAAACTCTCAGAATAAAATGTAAGGTAAGAGCAAATCTTTGTGACCTTGGTTTAGGCAAAGTCTTCACAGATATGACACCAAAGGCATAAGTAATAATAGAAAAGAGATAAATATATTAAAATTAAAAACTTATGCCAGGCGCGGTGGCTCACGCCTGTAATCCCAGCACTTTGGGAGGCCGAGGAGGGCGGATCACGAGGTCAGGAGATCGGGACCGTCCTGGCTAACACAATGAAACCCCATCTCTACTAAAAATACAAAAAAAAAAAAAAAAAAAAAAAAAAAAGCCGGGCGTGGTGGCAGGCGCCTGTAGTCCCAGCTACTCAGGAGGCTGAGGCAGGAGAATGGCATGAACCCAGGAGGCAGAGCTTGCAGTGAGCCAAGATGGTGCCACTGCATTCCAGCCTGGGCGACAGAGCAAGACTCCGTCTCAAAAAAAAAAAAAAAAATCATTCATCATTAGCCATCAGAGAAATGCAAATCCATACCACGAGATACTAATCACCCACTAGGATGACTACAGATATCAATTATAGATAATATTGCTGGCAAGGATGTGGAAAAACTGAAACGCTCATACACATGTATACCCTGCTTATACATTGCTAGTGGTAATGTAAAATGCTACAGTTACTTTAGAAAACAGCCTGGTTGTTCCTCAAAAGATTAAAAAGTCACCATATGACTCAGCAATTCCACTCCTTAGCAAAATAATAACATATGTCCATAGAAAACCTTATACATAAATATCCATAGCAGCATTATTCATAATAGCCAAAAATAGAAACAACTCAAATGTCCTTCAGCTGATAAATGAATAAAGGTGGTATATCCATACAATGGAATATTATTTGACAGTAAAAAGGAGTGATGTGATAATACATGCTACAACATGGATGGACCTAGAAAACATTACGCTAAGTGATAGAAACCAGATACAAAAAGTTACATAGTCTAGGATTCTCTTTGTATGAGATCCCTAGAACAGGCAAATCTATGGAGATAGGAAATAAATTAGGGTGGGTTAGAGGGAAATAGGTAGTAACTGCCAAGGGTGTGAGGTTTCTTTGGGAAATGAAAAACATGTTCTAAAGTTGATTGTGGTGATGGTTGTACAACTCTGTGAATATACTAACAGCCATTGACTTATATACTTTATTTTTATTATTATTATTTTTTTGAGATGGAATCTCGCTCTGTCGCCCAGGCTGTAGTGCAGTGGCGCAATCTCGGCTCATTGCAAGCTCTGCCTCCCGGGTTAACGCCATTCTCCTGCCTCAGCCACTCGAGTAGCTGAGACTACAGGTGCCCACCACCATGCCTAGCTAATTTTTTGTATTTTTAGTAGAGACGGAGTTTCACTGTGGTCTTGATCTCCTGACCTCATGATCTGCCTGCCTCGGCCTCCCAAAGTGCTGGGATTACAGGCATGAGCCACCGCGCCCGGCGACTTACATACTTTAAATAGGTAAATTGTATGGTATGTGAACTGTTGGAGGCCGAAAGAATGAGGGTCATGATCAACTCAGTATACCACTGGAGGCTATATGAGCAAAAAGCAAACTTCTAATGAAAGCAGGATGTTAGCAAACTGACAAACTGCGTCTGCCACCCAGAAGGAATGCCGAGGGCAGTCACGACCAAGGCACAAGTGTTGCTTGTGATTAGGCACATCTGAAGCCTGTTAACAATAATGTGAACCTGTGATCAATTAAGCAGCTGACCAATAGTTACCTCCTCCTCCCTGCTCTTGCTACGCAATAAATACAAAGGGCTGTAGAAGCTCAGGGCTGCCTTTGCTCAGTAGAAGCAGGGAGCTGTCTTCTTCTTCCCCGTGTTACCCTTCCTTTAGAATAGTTATTTTTGTCTTAAGTTTTCATTTCTATGTTTGTCCCCCTTCATTCAGTCTCCTAATGACAGTCTCAAGTATTAACAGTAGTAACTGCCCCAGTGACATCTCAAGTAGTAATAGTGGCAGTATGCCAGAGTGAACTATAACTCAATAGAAACTGTTATTTACAGGAAAAGGGTCCATCAGGACTTGCAACACTGTAGCACAGGACCAAATGAGCAAGGCAAGCAAGTAGGAATATCTGGTCCGTCCTGCCATACACAAAAGGCAAAATGTGAATGGAGAAGAAATAAAACTACACCTCATACTTAGGACCATTAACAGGACAGGCCATACACCTGAACTCCATTACTACCTGAATTAATACAAAGCAACTTCCAGTCAAATTCAAAGGCATCTCAATGAATAGCTCCTGACACCCTCTCTTCCAGGGTATTCTCCCACCTCCTAATGTCCTCAGTCTTAATTACTTCAACATCATTTTTTTATTAATACCTACTCAAAAGATCCTTTGATCCAGGCTGATAAAAGAGAAACATCGATCAGCTGCAGTTTCATGTGATAGTATAACTAGTTGAGAGTTGAATGGATGGAGGCAGTGGAATGGATAAGGGAAGGTGTGAAGGGTTACAGAGGACAAAAGAAAAGTTTCAATAGCAAACTAGGGAAAACTTATAACCCACTGCACTACAGAGAGGTCAGACTGACTTTCCTCAACCTATCACTCTTTCTCCTGTGGGTCCTATCACTGGGAGGGCAATCTGAACTGTCAGTATTCCATAGCTAACCTCCTAAGATATCTCTACCTCATGGTCAAACCCGTGTTACTTGGATTTGTGTTCCTTAGCCAGTCAGTCTATCAGTTTATCACTCTACTACTTATTTAGTCAAGAGTTTCCTCCTTAGAAACTGTTTCTTTGACTAAATAGTGGAGTGATAAACTCACAGTTTTCCCTCCCATAGCAGCTAGTATTGGCCTCATATGATTACTGTCCTACCTTAACTCAGACAACTTCACTGAGCTAACAGACCACTGGCAGCAGACTCAGCATGCTAAAAGCCTCACTCACTTCCAAACAGGCTTCTCAATCCAGGGTGCAGTTAGCCTAAGCCTATCCTCTACTCAACCTGGCACATACAAATGGTATAACCTCTTGAGGACCAAGGGAGAAGGTATGGAAAAGTACAAAAGATTTACCTGGTATATGCCAGTCAACATTAGTAAGAACATAAGGAGGAACTAACTTCATGCTTCGAAAAGAATTGTCACTTCTTTACATTATTGCTTTATAAGTAAGAACTATCAGCTTTAGCACTGGTCGCTGAGACTGCTGATTTTTAATTCCCAGGAAATTAAAATTTTTAATTTCAGCAACTTCGGAAGAATCACTGGATGTTAAAACTGAAGGCCGGGCACAGTGCTCACGCCTGTAATCCCAACACTTTGGGAGGCCGAGACGGGCGGATCACGAGGTCAGGAGATCGGGACCATCCTGGCTAACACAGTGAAACCCCGTCTCTACTAAAAATACAAAACAAAACAAAACAAAAATTAGCCGGGCGTGGTGGCGGGTGCCTGTAGTTCCAGCTACTCAGGAGGCTGAGGCAGGAGGATGGCGTGAACCCAGGAGGCGGAGCTTGCAGTGAGCTGAGATCGCGCCACTGCACTCCAGCCAGGGCAACAGAGCGAGACTCCATCTCAAAACTGAAAATGACCCAGAGACAAAGTATATACTTGGGGGCAAATTGAAATAGTAGGAAGAACAAACTTGGCACACTATGTTATGGGCCATTGCTATAGACTGAACATTTGTGTCCCCCATAACTTTAAATGTATACATCCCAACCCCAAACCCTCAATGTAATGGTATTAGGAGATGGGGCCTTGAGATAGGTGATTGGGTGATGAGGACCATGAGGACAGAGCTCTCACAAATGGGATTAGTACCCTTGTAAAACAGAAGAGTTCTGAAGTGCTCCCTCACCCCTTTCCCTTCTGCCATGTGAGGATGCAATGAGTAGACGGTGGTCTATGAACCAAGAAAGGGGCCCTCACCAGACCCCAAATCTGCCAGCATGTTGATCTAGGACTTCCCAGACTCCACAATAGTGCGAAATAAATTTCTGTTGTTTATAAGCCATCCTGCCTGTGGTATTTTTCTTGCAGCAGCCCAAACAGATTAAGGTAGCCGTGTTCAGCAGAAACTGGGACTAACAGCTTTAAAATTCCAGAAGCAAATCAAGTGAACAAGTCACTAAAAAGCCTGAATCCTCCAATTAACAAGATACTGTATACTTGAAAATTGTGGACAGCAGATTTTAAGTGTTTTCACCATAAAACAAGGTAAATATGTGAAGTAATGCATATGTTAACTAGCTTGACTTAGCCTCTCTGCAATGCACAATATTTTAAAATATTATACTGTATAACATAAATATATAAAATTTTATCAATTAAAATTTAAAAACAACTAAATGTCAGGAAAGAATGGAAAAATAGCCCCATAGGTGGAAATTTCATGACAGTGTTAAGTCCCCAAAGCTAAGTAAATAATTTTTTTTTTTTTGCTTTCCTAACCCCCCAAAGTGAATAATGTCAAAAAAAAACTAAAAACTAAAATCAAAATAAACAAACAAAAGCCTAAATACTCCATTTGCTATAAAAATAAAGCCTCCACTAATGTTTCAGTAAGAAGAGGGACTACAAATCAGACAATGATCTTCATATTAACCACAGGATGACTAGAAGAGTCGCCTGGTACACTAAGATTCACTCATTCACAAATATGTCCTGAGTGTCTGATACATATCAGGCACTGTTCTAGGTACTGGAGACAGGGAAATCAACAAAATGGATAAATACAGATATCTCTGACTCCAAAGCCCCAACTCAACCACTGTACTCCACTCCTTCAGGCATATATGATGATGATCTCAGCAGTACTTATGAATTTACCCTCCAGCCAGCCAGTCTCTTAGCTCAAATGCTCCTGCAGGAAAATCTTCTCTAAGGGTCCTGGATAAGACTGTGAATTCAGTTTATGTGCTTGAAACAACAGGGACAAGAGAGTTGGAAACCATGATCCTGGGGTCCCAACCCACATATCATATATGCCCAAATACAAGGCAATAATTTTTCCAAAAATTATTCCCCAGAAAGAGAAGGGATATAACAAGTCCTTATAGTGTGTATCATGTTAAAGAGGTACTATTTAAATTACTTTACTTTGCTGGCGCAGTGGCTCATGCCTGTTATCCCAGTACATTGGGAAGTCAAGGCAGGCGGATCACCTCAGGTCAGGAGTTCGAGACCAAATGATGAAACCCGTATCTACTAAAAATACAAAAATTAGCCGGGTGTGGTGGCATGGACCTGTAATCCCAGCTACTCGGGAGGCTAAGACAGGAGAATCACTTGAACCCGGGAGGTGGAGGTTGCAGTGAGCTGAGATCACGCCATTGCACTCCAACCTGGGCAACAAGAGCGAAACTCTGTCTCAAAAAAAATAAATAAATAAAAATAAAATAACTTTACTTTGAACAACACCTCAGTCAATGCTGGGGTTTTTTTTTGTTTTGTTTTGTTTTTATGAGATCACCTAACAAAATTGGGTTTTTTAGAGACATCACCTAATAAAATTGGTATATCAGAAGGGAAAAAAAGGAAGATAATAATTTAGTCATTCATCTCAAAATTCTAAGGTTGGATGTTTCTATAAACAAGTTATATTAAAAAGGAATTTATGGCCAGGCACACTGGCTCATGCCTGTAATCCCAGCACTTTGGGAGGCCAAGGTGAGAGGATTGCTTGAGCCCAGGAGGAACCTGGGCAACAGAGTGAGACCCTAGCTCTACAAAAATTTTTTTAAAGAAATCAGGCATGTGTAATGGCGTGTGCCTGTAGTCTCAGCTACTTAGGAGGCAGAGGTGGGAGGATCGCTTGAGCCCGGAAGTTCAAGGGTGCAGTGAGCTATGATCAAGTCACTGCACTCCAGTCTGGGTAACAGAGTGAGACCCTGTCTCTCTATTTTTTTTTTTTTAAGGATTTTACAAAGGAATAAGTGAATGAATCACATTATAGGGGATGCATAAGATGCAGGATGAATTAAAAAACCAACTTGTCCTAATGTTACCCTAACAGATTTTCCTGTTTTCGGATAAAATTTCAGTCACAATGCCATACACTTAAAAGTAAATAAAGACACTATACTCTGGAAAACCTTATTAGACTGACTCAAAAAGTGGCCTGTAATTCCAGCACTTAGGGAGGCTGACGCAAGAGGATTGAGCACAAGAGTTCAAGACCAGACTGGGCAACATAGTGAGAACTTGTCTCTACAAAAATATTTTAAAATTAGCCAGTATGTGGCACACGCTCGTGGTCTCAGTTACTTGGGAGGCTGAGGTACAAGAATCACTTGAGCCCAGGAGGTCAAGGTTGCAGTGAGCGGTGATCACTGCACTCTAGCCTGGGCAATAAAGCAAGACTCTGTTTTGAGGGAGAAAAAAAGTGGCTCAAATGTGACAGAGACACTAAAGACACCTTTAACTTTAGTTAAAGGTGTATGTAAAGTGTTTGAATAAAATGTTCGTTAAGTATCTCGTAATAGATTACATATGAGGTTTTTAACATGTAGATATAATCAAATTAATATATTAAAATAGTCATTTGACCATTTCATCTCTATCCCTAGACATTTATGTATACATAAGTTGTCCACAGTTTCCTCAGATATAGATGGAGAAATCAGAGGTCACTTAAAATCAAGGTTGCTTTGTATTGATGCATATATACTCACCAAAGGAATTGGACTATATGACCATGACTTTACAACTAAGGAGTAAAGGATAAATAATTTAACACCTATGAAGCACCTACAATATATCAGACCTTGCACTATCAGCATTCACATAAATAATTTCATTTAATTTCCACTCAATACTGTGAGATGGGCATTCAAGGACTTGCCTATGGTCACAGACTAGTATGTAGCAAAATATAAACTCAAACCTAATCTCTCTGGCCTTGGAGTCTACTTTCATTCTACTAAAGTATTAGTAAGCTTAACTCTGGAAGAAGCTCAATTTCCCCCAGTGCACCTAAAAAGATCACATTTATCTGTCTACCTGAGTATGGCCACTTCGCTTTGTTAGCTTCACTCTAGTTTGGTCCAGGCAGGGTACATCCCCATAACGGTTTTTCTCTAGGTTTCCTGGAGACCTGAAGGAAATGAAACAAACAAGCAAGAATAAAGAAAAAGTCGGGACAGTATGTATGTACAAAGTCTGACCATGCAAAAGGGGTGTCAATTACTCTTAGGGGTGGAGACATGGAAGCTTTTCAATCTCTAGCCCATACAGTTCCATATCATTTAACATTTTTTTGTGGTAAGTACATACTACTTCTAAAAGTAAACATATCTCCATTCAAAAGAGAGGGAGACCAGGCATGGTGGCTCACACCTGTAGTCCCAGCACTTTGGGAGGCAAGAGGATTGCTTGAGGCCAGGAGTTCGTGACCCCTCTGGGAAATGTAATGAGAGCTTATCTCTCTCTCTTTTTCTTTTTTTTTTGAGGCAGAGTCTCGCTCTGTTGCCCAGGCTGGAGTGCAGTGGCGCGATCTTGGCTCTCTGCAAGCTCCCCCTCCTGAGTTCACACCATTCTCCTGCCTCAGCCTCCCGAGTAGCTGGGACTACAGGCGCCCGCCACCACGCCTGGTTAATTTTTTGTATTTTTAGTGGAGACGGGGTTTCACCATGTTAGCCAGGATGGTCTCGATCTCCTGACCTCGTGATCCACCCGTTTTGGCCTCCCAAAGTGTTGGGATTACAGGCGTGAGCCACTGCACCCGGACTAATGAGAATTTACCTCTAGAGAGAAGTCAAAAAATTAGCCGGGCATCATGGCACACACCTGTACTCCTAGCTACTCAGGAGTCTAAGGTGGGAGGATTGCTTCAGCCCAGGAAGTCAAGGCTGCAGTGAGCTATGATGGTGCCACTGCACACCAGCCTGGGTGACGGAGAGACACCTTGACTTAAAAAAAAAAAAAAAAAAAGAGAGAGAGAGAAGCTGAGCGTGGTGGCTTACACCTGTAATCCCAGCGCTTTGGGATGCCAAGGCGGGTGGATCATCTGAGGTCAGGAGTTCAAGACCAGACTGGCCAAGATGATGAAACCCTGCCTCTACTAAAAATACAAAAATTAGCCAGGTGTAATGGCACACACCTGTAATCCCAGCTACTCAGGAGGCTGAGGCAGGAAAATCACTTGAACCTGGGAGGTGGAGGACGCAGTGAGCCAAAATCGCACCACTGCACTCCAGTTTGGGTGACAAAGCAAGGGTCTATCTCAAAGAATAAAAATTAAAATTAATTAATTAATTAATTAAATTTAAAAAGAGAGAGAAAGACTGGGGATGGGAGTCCCCACACTTTCTCTCTTTCTGCCAAACAGCCAAGGCAGAAATTGGTACTAAGAAGTGGGGTGCTGCTGTAACAAATAACTAAAAATGTGGAAGCAGCTTTGGAACTGGGTAATGGACAGAGCTGATAGAATTTGGAAGTACATGCAGAAAAAGCCTATGTTGCCATAAACAGGCATAAAAGTCTATTCTAGTAAGGGCTCAGAAAAAGGAGAGCTGTAGAGAAAGCCTCAATCTTCTTAGAGATTACCTAAGTGATACTGATCAGAAAACTCGTAGAAATATGGGTGGTAAAATCCATTTTGATGAGGTCTCAGACAGAGATGAGGAGCACATTAGTAAAAAAGAGAGAGGGAGTAAAGGGGAAAGTAATGGGGTATACCACCAAAAAAACTCTAGTTGCAGATAAAAATTTCTACTACTTATTTGTCAAAAGATTTTCAAACCAAATCTCTTAAATTCCAATTTTATTTTCTTTTTGAGACATCTCAAAGGTTTCCAGGGTGGCCCAGGCTGGAGTCCAGTGGCACAATCACAGCTCACTGCAGCCCTAATCTCCCTGGGCTCAGGTGATCCTGAGCCCAGGAGTAGCTAGGACTACAGATGAACACCACCACGCCCAGCTAATTTTTAAATTTTTGTAGAGAAAGGGTTTTGCCACATTGCCCAGGCTGGTCTCACACTCCTGGACTCAAGCAATCCTCCCGCCTCAGCCTCCCAAAGTGCTGGGATTATAGGTGTGAGTCACCGAGCCTGACCTTAAATGCCAGTCTAACACATATTGACTCCACTCCATTCACCCAGTAGCTTCACTAAAATGATGATAAAGGAATATTCACTACAAACCCAAAAAGTGACAGTGGAGACATCAGCACACAAAGAGTGTTCAACCCATTTTGACAGAGAAAAATCAGGAGGATTTTGGCTGACATGGCCAAACATAGAAGCTAGGACCAAGGGAGGTACCTATAGAGAGACAAGATGGCACACCCTCAGAACTCCCTTACCATGGAAAGCAAGGTGAGGAACAGAGCTAAAAATGGGAATAAAATGAAAATCTGAATGTTATATAGTGAAAATCCCTGACCCATTCTCACTGTTCTGTCCTACACTCATATTCAAGCTTGGATCCCATCAGTGGATCCAAAGGATGGGAGAACTCTTCTCTGGATAAAGTAAACAGCATCAGGTTAAAGAATTCTGTCATTTGGAGTATACCCAACAATAAGCTAGTTGTCTGATCATTATAATCTGAAGCTCATCCATGCAAAACGAGCTTCCATGCAGCTTGTTTTTTTGTTCATCACTGTCTGCTTTTGTAACCATGCAGCTTTTTAGGACCATAAATATGAACTAAAAGCCAAGGATCTCAATGTAATTAAGGAAAGCCCCTAACACAAATACTTTAATACACAATTCAAATAACACAATTCAGGCTGGTCATGGTGGCTGATGCCTGTAATCCCAACTCTTTGGGAGGGCCAAGGTGGAGGATCACTTGAGCTCAGGAGTTCAAGACCAGCCTGGGCAACATGGCAAGACCTTGTCTCTACTGAAAATTTAAAAAATCAGCTGGGCATGGTGGTACATACCTGTAGTCCCTGCTATTCAGGAACCTGAGGTAGGAGGATCACCTAAGCTTGGGAGACGGAAGCTGCAGTGAGCTATGATGGATCACTGCACTCCAGCCTGGGTGACAAAGTGAGACCCTGTCTCAAAATCAAACAAAAAACAAACAAATGGAAAAACCCATAATTCAAACACATGGGGGCTACAGAAGTTTTAAAAAAAAGAGTAAGAGAAAACCTCTAAAAGGCTATCATTAATATCCTCAAAGAGAAAAGAGGAGATACAATTATACATAAAATAAGAAGAGAGTACAATGAAAAAGGAACAGAGAAGAAAAGCTCTTGGAAATTTAAAATAATATCAAAAATAATAATTTTAATAGATGAGATAAAAGAGAAAGTTGAGGAAATTTCCAGAATACAAAACAAAATGAAAAAAGTGATGAAAATATGAGAAAAACTGGCCAGGCACAGTGGCTCATGCCTGTTATCCCAGCACTTTGGGAGGCTGGGGCGGGCGGATTACTTGAGGTCAGGAGTTCAAGACCAGCCTGGCCAACATGTCGAAACTTGTCTCTACTAAAAATATAAAAATTAGCAGGGTGTGGTGGTGTGCGCTTTGTAGTCCCAGCTACTCAGGAGGCTGAGGCATGAGAATCACTTTAACGCGGGAAGTGGAGGTTGCAGTGAGCTGAAATTGCACCACTGTACTCCAGCCTAGGCGACAGAGCGAGACTGTCTCATTTAATTAAAAAAAAAAAAAAAGAAAAAAATGAAGAAAGTTAAGAGAATCATTCTGGGACACAAGTCAGTAAACTATGCCCTGGCCACTTGTTTTTGTAAATGAAGTTTTACTGAAACATAGTCAAGCCCATTTATTTCTGTACTCACTAAGTATATATTGACAGTGTTGAGTCAGTAAACTATGCCTTGGTTACTTGTTTTTGTAAATAAAGTTTTATTGGAACACAGTCAGGTTCATTTATTTCTGTACTCACTAAGTATATTTTGGCAGTGTTGAGTACTTGTAACAAAGAATGTAAGCCCCACAATACTGAAATACTTACTATCTTGTCTTTTAAGAAAAAGTTTGTCAATTCTTACTCTAGGAGATCCAACCAGACTGATAGGAATATATATATATATAATCTATATATTTACATATATATAGAGAGAGAACTAACATAATGCAAGGAAAGAAATCATTTAAAAAACAATGTAACAAGAAAAACCTGTAACTAAATAACAAGCCTTCAGATTAAAAGAATCTATCAAGTAACCATTGTAATAAATTTTAAAAGAGGACCTACACTAAGGCACATCATTGTGAATTTTTTTGGGGGCGGGGCGGGGACAGAGTCTCGCTCTGTCCCCCAGGCTGGAGTGCAGTGGCGCAATCTCGGCTCATGGCAACCTCCACCTCCCAGGTTCAAGGGATTCTTCTGCCTTAGACTCTGGAGTAGCTGGGATTACAGAAGCCTCCCCACACCTGGCTGATTTTTATATTTTTAGTAGAGACAGGGTTCCGCCATGATGGCCAGGCTGGTCTTGAACTCCTGAACTCGGGTGATCTGCCCTCCTTGGCCTCCCAAAGTGCTGGGGTTACAGGCGTGAGCCACCGTGCCCAGCCTCTCTCAATCCTTTAAAATGATCTATTGTTTTTCTTTTTTCTTCCCTGAGCATTTTAAAGATAATTTCTTTTTCTGTTTAAGAAATTTAGACTGGGTGCAGTGGCTCACTCCTGCAATCCGAGCACTTTGAGAGGCCAAGAAGGGCAGATCTCCTGAAGTCAGGAGTTTGAGACCAGCCTGGTCAACATGGTGAAACTCCGTTTCTACCAAAAATACAAAAATTAGGTGGGCATGATGGCACATGCCTGTAGTCCCAGCAACTCAGGAGGCTGAGGTAGGAGAATCACTTGAACCCAGAAGGTGGAGGTTGCAGTGAGCCGAGATTGTGCCACTGCACTCCAGCCTGGGTGACAGAGTGAGACTCCATCACAAACAAACAAATAAATAAATAGATTGAGAAAGAGTAAGATCAGACAATTCACAGACAGCATAACTAGTCATTGGAAAGGCATTGCCTTAAAAATTCTGAGATAAAGTTATTTCCAACCTAGAGTTTTATACTCTAGCAAAATAGAATAAAAGTAAAGAAAGAAGATGGTCTACAACTAGGAAACAAGATCCAACAAAGGAAAGAGGGAAAATTACAAGATAAAAAGTGAGGAACAAGCCTACAGAATAACCAACCACAGTTTAGACTAGAACGAAAGAAAAAGTTCTGAAAGTGAGGTCTCAGGAAAAAAAAAAAGATGCAATTGACTATCTGATACATTCAATCACTTGGAAACTAATGATGACACTGTAAAATAATTCTGATTGGGCATATAGAAAAATAATGAAGGGCCAAGCACGGTGGCTCACACCTATAATCCCATCTCTTTGGGAGGCAAAGGTGGGCAGATCACTTGAGGTCAGGAGTTCGAAACCAGCCTGGCCAAAATGGTGAAACCATGTCTCTAATAAAAATACCAAAAAAAATTAGCTGGGCGAGGTGGCAGGTGCCTATAATCCCAGCTACTCAGGAGGCTGAGATACGAGAATCGCTTGAACCCAGGGTGTGGAGGTTGCGGTAAGTCGAGATCGCGCCACTGCACTCCAGCCTGGGCAACATCAAAAAAACCAAAAAACAAAAAGAAAAAAGAGAAAGAATGAGGAACGTACACAGAAAACTAAAGGAAATGAAAAATTTGGTAATTAACTCCAGAAGAAACAAAAAATTGAATTCATAAGATTATTAGGCCAGGTGTAGTGGCTCATTCCTGTAATCCCAGTACTTTGGGAGGCTAAGGCAGGTGGATGGCCTGAGCTCAGGAGTTTGGGACCAGCCTGGGCAACATGGCCAAACCCCATCTCTACCAGAAATGCAAAAAATTAGCCAGACGTGGTGAAGCATGCCTGTGGTCCCAGCTACTCTGGAGGCTGAGGCAAGAGAATTGCTTGAGTCTGGGAAGTAGAGGTTGCAGTGAGCCGAGATAGAGCCACTGCACTCCAACCTGGGTGACAGAGTGAGAGCCTGTCTCAAAAAAAAAAAAAAAAGGCTGGACGCAGTGGTTCACAACTGTAATCCCAGCACTTTGGGAGGCCAAGGCAGGTGAATCACTTGAGGCCAGGAGTTTGAGACCAGCCTGGCCAACATGGTGAAATCCCATCTCTACTAAAAAAAAAAAAAAAAAAAAAATTGTTAATATATTTGATCATTTCATAGTAGCCCATGTAGCTCTCCAGTAAAAATAATTTATATAGTCACAATAATGTACAATGATGATTCAATTTAAGAATGTTACATGTAATTATTGTATATTGGAAGAGTAGTCAAAAGGAAAGTGGAGACATAGTATAAGAGCTAAATGAGCACCTACAATAAAAGTCACTAAAAGTATTATTGAGTTTTTTTTTTTTTTTTTTTTTTTGAGACAGAGTCTTGCTCTGTATTCCAAGCTGGAGTCCAGTGGCACAATTTTGGCTCACTGCAGCCTCAACGTCCCAGGCTCAAGTGAGCTTCCCACCTCAGCCTCCCAAGTACCTGGGATTACAAACACACGCCACCACACCCGGCTTATTTTTGTAATTTTTGTAGAGACAGGGTTTCACCATGTTGCTCAGGCTGGTCTTGAAATCCTGAGCTCAAATGATCTACACACTTCAGCCTCCCAAATTGCTGGGATTACAGGCATGAGCCACTGTGCCTGGCATATTATAAGCATTTTAATTTAGAATTAGGGATGAAATACCAGGGGCAACAGCTACAAGAGTTGAATACATGATTATGGGTAATGGAACTGAGGGTAAAAACAAGAGTTTGCTATTTTTTGTCATTGCTTGTCTTCTTTTTTTCTTTTTTTTTTTTGAGATGGAGTTTCACTCTGTCACCCAGGCTGCAGTGCAGTGGCCAGATCTCAGCTCACTGCAAGCTCCACCTCCCAGGTTCACGCCATTCTCCTGCCTCAGCCTCCCGAGTAGCTGGGACTACAGGTGCCCGCCACCAGGCCGGCTACTTTTTTTTTTGTATTTTTAGTAGAGACGGGGTTTCACCATGTTAGGCAGGATGGTCTCGAACTCCTGACCTCATGATCCTGCCTGCCTCGGCCTCCCAAAGTGCTGGGATTACAGGCATGAGCCACCGCGCCCGGCCATTGCTTGTCTTCTTTACAACTGTTTGGTTTTGAAAAAAAATTATTTGCATATATTAACTGAAAGCAAAGAAATTACAAAGGTCACACATATAAAATAATACTCTATATTGTTCATGACTGCTTATGTATATATAACAGTATAAACAAAATGAACTATGAAATAACACCATATTCATACTAGTAGCTGCTTATGATGACTGGGGAGAACTAAGAATGAGGATTAGAAGAATTTCAACTTTATAATAAATTCTTTCTTTTATATAATAATGAAAAAGACAGCTGGGCACAGTGGCTCATGTCTAAAATCCTAGTGCTTTGGGAGGCTGAGGTTGGAGAATCACTTGAGCCCAGGAGTTTGAGACCAGCCTGGGCAACAGAGCAAGACTCCATCTCTACAAAAACGTCAAAAAAATTAGCAAGGTATGGTACCCCACACCTCTAGTTCCAGCTACTAGGAAGGCTAAGGCAAGAAAATCACTTGAGCCCAGGAGGTTGAGGCTGCCGTAAGCTATGACAGTGCCACCGCACCTGCACTCCAACCCCCAGAGCAAGAACACATGTCTCTCTTAAAAAAAAAGAGGGCGGGGCTGGGCACGGTGGCTCAAGCCTGTAATCCCAGCACTTTGGGAGGCCGAGGCAGGTGGATCATGAGGTCAGGAGATCGAGACCATCCTGGTTAACATGGTGAAACCCCGTCTCTACTAAAAAAAAAAAATTAGCCGGGCGTGGTGGCGGGCGCCTGTAGTCCCAGCTACTCGGGAGGCTGAGGCAGGAGGATGGCATGAACCCAGGAGGTGGAGCTTGCAGTGAGCCGAGATCATGCCACTACACTCCAGCCTGGGTGACAGAGTGAGACTCCTCCTGAAAAAAAAAAAAAAGGCCGGCCAAAGCGAGTGGATCACCTGATGTGAGGAGCTCAAGACCACCCTAACCAACATGGCAAAACCCCGTCTCTATGAAAAATACAAAAAATTAGCTGGGCTTGGTAGCGGGCACCTGTAATCCCAACTACTTGGGAGGCTAAGGCAGAAGAATCGTTTGAACCCAGGAGGCAGAGGTTGCAGTGAGCTGAGGTCACGCCATTGCACTCCAGCCTGGGCAACAAGAGCAAAACTCTGTCTCAAAAAAAAAAAAAAAAGAGATGAAGTAAATATAACAAAATATTAACAAGAGTCAGTATTGATTCTGTAGTAGGAACATAGTTATCTATAGTGTCACACTGTGTACTTTTCTGTATCTTAAAAAATTTCAGCCCGGCGCAGTGGCTCATGCCTGTAATCCCAGCACTTTGGGAGGCCGAGGCTGGCAGATCACCTGCAGTCAGGAGTTGGAGACCAGCCTAGTCAATATGGTGAAACCCCATCTTTACTAAAAATACAAAAAAAATTAGCTGGGCGTGGTAGCGGGCAACTGTAATCCCAGCTACTTGGGAGACTGAGGCGGGAGAATCACTTGAACCCATGAGGCAGAGGTTGCAGTGAGCTGAGATCGTGCCACTGAACTCCAGCCTCGGCGACAGAGCGAGACCACATCTCATCTCAAAGAAAAAAATATACATATTTCCCCCTTCCCATACAAACATGCCTAGTGAATAAAACCAATCCTAAAAGATTACATACAGTATGTATGTCATTTTTTTACATTTTACATAATGTTATTTGATATAACAACAATTTGGAAAGGACAAAATTATAGAAATGGAGAATAGATTTGTGGTTGCAGGGGTTAGGAATGGGGAGGTGGTGGGAAGGAAGTATATGTTTATTAAAGGGCAACGAGGCTGGGTGCAGTGGCTCACGCCTGTAATCCCAGCACTTTGGGAGGCCGAGGTGGGTGAATCAGCTGAGGTCAGGAGTTTGAGATAAGCCTGGCCAACATAGTGAAACCCCGACTGTACTAAAAATACAAAAATTCGCCAGGCATGGTGGTGCATGCCTGTAATCCCAGCTACTCGGGAGGCTGAGGCAGGAGAATCACTTGAACCTGGGAAGCAGAGGTTGCAGGGAGCCAAGATTGCGCCACAGCACTCCAGCTTGAGTAACAGAGCAAGACTCTTTATTTATTTAAAAAAATAAATAGGCCGGGCGCGGTGGCTCAAGCCTGTAATCCCAGCACTTTGGGAGGCCGAGACGGGCGGATCACAAGGTCAGGAGATCGAGACCATCCTGGCTAACACTGTGAAACCCCGTCTCTACTAAAAAATACAAAAAACTAGCCGGGCGAGGTGGCGGGTGCCTGTAGTCCCAGCTACTCGGGAGGCTGAGGCAGGAGAATGGCGTAAACCCGGGAGGCGGAGCTTGCAGTGAGCTGAGATCTGGCCACTGCACTCTAGCCTGGGCGACAGAGCGAGACTCCATCTCAAAAATAAATAAATAAATAAATAAATAAATAAATAAAGATAAAAATATTGAAGGGCAACGAGGGGAGGCTTGTGGTGATAGAACTCTTTGTATATTGACTATGGTGATAGATACACAAACCTACATGTGTGACAAAACTGCATAGAACTAAACACACACAAAGTAAAACTGGGGAAGTCTAAATCAGATTGGTGGATTGTATCAATATTAACATTCTGGCTGTGATACTATAGTTTTGGAAGATGTTATCATGGGATAACTGCAGAAAGGGTACATGTGATATGTCTCTATTATTTCTTACAACTGCAGGTGAATCTACAATTATAAGAAAAAGTAAAAAGAGAAAAGGTAAAGAAAGTCTCTTGGTCCAGGGGAATCCTGGGCAAGAGTGAATATACACTGATAGCCACTTCATAATCCAGAATTCCAAGGGAGACATAGTTTGTTCTGTGTAAGTAGCTCCACTGGGAATTGGTGTAAGTCAGAGGCCTGGAGCTGATGAGGATTCTAGGTTCTAAATTATCAAGTGGGGAACCAATCATTCAATAGGCAAGACTAGTAAGTCCTCTTATTGGATGAGGGATCTGTTCTCTGATTGTCAAATGGTAGCTGGTTTGGATGATGCCAACAAGACGATCTAAACCCATTTTTTTTTTTTTTTTTGAGACAGTCTTGCTCTGTTGCCCAGGCTGGAGTGCAGTGGCACAATCTCAGCTCACAGCAACCTCCACCTCCTGGGCTCAAGCAATTCTCCTGCCTCAGCCTCCCGAGTAGCTGGGACTACAGGTGTATGCCACCACACCAAGCTAATTTTTGTATTTTTAGTAGAGATGGGATTTCACCATGTTGGCCAGGATGGTCTCAATCTCTTGACCTTGTGACCCACAGCCTCGGCCTCCCAAAGTGCTGGGATTACAGGCGTAAGCCACCATGCCCAGCCAAACCCACTTTTTTAATGGAGGAGGGGAGACTCCATAGTAGAAGTGACATCTCAAGGGCCTCACAGCAGTTGGTAGCTGCAGAAGCACCAAGAGCAAGGTGAAGAATCCCCAGGATAAGTGTGCATACTCTTAGATCAGCCTAGCATCCCTCCCTGCTCCAATGTACTTCCTTGATTCAAGACTGCAAGGGAGGCTGGGCATGGTGGCTCATGCCTGTAATCCCAGCATTTTGCCGGGCCGAGGTGGGCAGATCACTTGTCAGGAGTTGGAGATCAGCCTGGCCAACATGGCAAAACCCCATCTCTACTAAAAATATACAAATTAGGCCAGGCACGGTAGCTCACGCCTGTAATCCCAGCACTTTGGGAAGCCAAGGAGGGTGAATAACCCGAGGTCAGTAGTTTGAGACCTGCCTGGCCAACACAGTGAAACCCCATCTCTACTAAAAATACAAAATTAGCTGGGCGTGGTGTCACATGCCTGTAATCCCAGCTACTCAGGAGGCTGAGGCAGGAGAATTGCTTGAGTATGGGAGATGGAGGTTGCAGTGGGCCGATATCATGCCACTGTACTCTAGCCTGGCCGACAGAGTGAGACTCTGTCTCTAAATAAGTAAATTAATTAATAAATACACACACACACATATATACATATACACACACACAATTTAGCTGGGTGTGGTGGCAAACACCTGTAATTCCATCTACTTGGGAGACTAAGGCACAGAATGGCTTGAACCCACGAGGCGGAGGTTGCAGTGAGTCGAGATCACACCATTGCACTCCAGCCTGGGTGATGGAGTGAGACTGTCTCAACAACAAAAAAGACTTTAACGGAATAATGGTTCTGTCTGCAAAACAGATTGGATGTAAACAGGGAGTCTGGTAGCTGGGCATAGGTAGCACCTATAATTCCAGCACTTTGGAAGGCTAAGGCAGGAGGATCACTTGAGTCCAGGGGTTCAAGACCAGCCTGGGCAACATAGGGAGACTCTACAAAAAATTTTAAAAAATTAGCCAGGCATGGTGGTGCATGTCTGTGGTCTCAGCTACTCAAGAGGCTGAGGCAGGAGAATCAACTGAGCATCAAGTGATGAAGGTTGCAGTGAGCCATGATCATGCCACTATGCTCCAGCCTAGGGGACAAAGCAAGACCCTGTCTCTAAAAAAAAATAATAAAATAATAAATACAATAAATAAAATTAAATAAAAATAGGGGTCTGGAGCTGGTAGGGAAGAAACAGAGCTGTATGGGAGAAAAGAATACTTTCCCTTGTTGATATGGGGTCTGTGTCCCCTATGTCTCCTCTTATTTTCTTTTGTATTCTTGCTCTGATTGACTTCCTTCCCAAGTGCCTCTTCTTTCTGACTTTCCCTGTCTCATTATTTTCCCTCTTTGCTTTGCTAAAAGACTCTATCCCTGCATCTTATTCAGAGCACACTGACTACACTGGGCAGGAGTTACAAGAGAGAAGAGGTACTCACAGAATCCTAGATTTCTAAAACATTTAAGCTACAAAGGTAGGTGAAGATCAGAGTCCAGTAGTCACATATTATACAGAGGAAAACTGAAGTGCTGAGATGGGAAATAACTTGTGTCACTCACAGAGGGAATTTTTGGTTAAGTTGGAGTATGAGGCTGGGACCCACTAGGACAGCTTCCCTAATTTTCTTTCCTTTTTTTTTTCTTTTTTTTTTTTCCTTAGACAAAGTCTTACTCTGTCACTCAGGCTGGAGTTCAGTAGCGTGATCATAACTCACTGCGGTCTTGACCTCCCCGGCTCAAGTCATCCTCCAGTGCAGCTGGAACAACAGGAGTGTGCCACCATGCCTGGCTAATTTTTTTGTTTTTTATTTTTGTAGAGGTGGGGTCTTGCTATGCTGCTCAGGTTGGTCTCAAACTCCTGGGCACAAATGATCCTCCTATTCCTTTACTCCCAAAGTGCTGGGTATAGGCCTGAGACACTGCACCCAGCCCTAGTTTCTGCAGTTTTCAAAAGACACAGCTCACTAGTTGGAGAGAAAGAGATTACTGGAGCAGCCAATTAAAACATGGTAAAATAAATGACAGTAACATGGTAAGATAAATAATCTGACTGGGTGCACTGGCTCACGCCTGTAATCCCAACCCTTTGGGAGGTTGAGGCAGGAGGATCACTTGAGCCTCGGAGTTTAGGACCAACCTGGGCAGCATGCTGAAATCCCATCTCTTCAAAAAATAAAAAAGTAGCTGGACATAGTGGCACATACCTATAGTCCCAGCTACTCAGGAGGCTGAGGTAGGAGGATCACTTGAACCTAGGAATTTGAGGAAAATAATATAGAAGAAAAGAAAAGAAAAGAAAAGGAGAAGAGAAGAGGAGAAGAGAAAAAAGAAAAAAAGGCCGGGTGTGGTAGCTCATACCTGTAATCCCAGCACTTTGGGAGGCCGAGGCGGGCAGATCACCTGAGGTCAGGAGTTCGAGACCAACCTGGCCAACACCGTGAAACCCTGTCTCTACTAAAAATACAAAAATTAACCAGGCGTTGTGGTGCATGCCTATAATCCCAGCTACTTGGGAGGGTGAGGCAGGGAGAATTGCTTGAACCTGGGAAGCGGAGGTTGCAGTGAGCCGAGATCGCGCCATTGCACTCCAGCCTAGGTGACAGAATGAGACTCCGTCTCAAAAAGAAAAAAAAAAGGAAAGAGGGAGGGAGGAAGGAAGGGAGGATCTATGTTCTATGGCCAACAGTAGTTATCAAGTAGTTATGAGCCAGAGTTATAAACTAGCCAGATGGTTTTGTGATAAGATTTGAGTAGAATGAAAATCTCAAGGGGTTAAAGTCCTATGAGGCAACTGTACTCTCTTACTGACTGTGGATTATTTTAAGTGTACCACATACCCCTCCTCAAGATGTAATGTTATACCATAAATGTTATGGGGAGAAACTGCCTAAATGAACAGATCAGCGCTCACACTGAGAACTGGAATAAAGAGTAGCCTATTTTGAACCTACTTTAAAAAAAAACTTGGCCGGGCGTGGTAGCTCAAGCCTGTAATCCCAGCACTTTGGGAGGCCGAGACGGGCGGATCACGAGGTCAGGAGATCGAGACCATCCTGGCTAACACGGTGAAACCCTGTCTCTACTAAAAAATACAAAAAACTAGCCAGGCGTGGTGGCGGCACCTGTAGTCCCAGCTACTCCGGAGGCTGAGGCAGGAGAATGGCGGGAACCCGGGAGGCGGAGCTTGCAGTGAGCTGAGATCCGGCCACTGCACTCCAGCCTGGGCAACAGAGCAAGACTCTGCCTCAAAAAAAAAAAAAAACTTGCATTTCAGAAAAATATCCAAAAATATGTCCAACAGGGTTATCCTGTTGGTACCAAAGAACTTCAGAAACTTCAGAGCATAGGATGTTGGCAAGAGCACCAAAGCAGAAAGTACCTCTTTCTGCATGCGAGAAACCATCATTTATGTGAGAGTGATGTTCCCTAACACAAGGAAGGGTCTCTGTGAAGCAAGTGAAGGGTGGAAGGAGCTGTTGCCAGAGCCTGCCAGAAGCATCCTGGTAACCAGCTGCTGGCCCAAACCTTTCCTACTTACATGGAACAGTGGAAAGTGCCAACAGGGTTCTCACGACGAATGTCTTCATATTCCTCATAGATTCCTTGCTTTTGCCTGGCGTTAACATAGTCCACCAACTCTTGGATGGTCATAGCATGGGGACCTGGAACATGTACTGAGTCCCAGTCTAAGGCAGGAGGGAGGGAGAACAGGATGATCTCATCGAAGGGATCTGGGTGGCCGTTCACCTGGGGTAGGAACTGGAAATTCCAAGTGGCGAGATCAATTTTGACGTACCCACCCAGGTTTTCTGGAAGACACTCCCTGGGCAGATGCTGCGTGACCTCAGATGTCTTTAATATCTGAATCTAGAAAGTTAGAAAGAACCATGTGAGTATGTGGGGAGAGGGAAAGGCATATAGAGAGTGATAAAGAATAAATGTGTTTATATCAGGTTTGGGGGATGGTATGAGATTTTCTTGAAATTCAAGGTATACTGTAAAAGTAGTAGACTACACTTCATCTGCCTGAGATTTAAGTCCTATGAATTTGCCAGTGTGAACTCCCAGAATGTATATAAAATTCACTCCTGGAATTAGGGACACTGTTACACATCTTCTGAAAGGATGCTATAGTGAACAAAAGCTTTATATTATTAACAAGGCTTCCCAGCATCGCTGAATGCTGGTACTCTTTTTTTGGCCACTAAGAATGCATAGGTAGTAGTTATTTTTGTCAACCCCATACTCAGACAACCCATTCTAAGACCTGTTAGCTTGTGTTTTACTCAGCTTGGTATAACTGTTCACAAAGATAGGATTCTATGAAAGCAAGACACCCAGAGGCAGGGTAGCTCAGGAATAATGTTAGATAACACTTTTTTTTTGAGACAGGGTCTCACTTTTTCACCCAGCCTAGACTATAGTGGCGTGATCAAGGCTCACTGCAGCCTCAACCTCCTGGGCTCAAGGGATCCTCCCACCTCAGCCCCCCAAGTAACTGGGACTGCAGATGCACACCACCACGCCCAGACAATTTTTTGTAGTAATCATAAGACTTAATGCTGCTCTTTGCTTGGACATAGCCATGCTGGAGCAAATTAGCTTAACTGGTTCTCCTTAGGATCTCTGTGGAATGGGGATGCTCTTCCTCCTAAAAGCTCATCTCTTTTGCTGTTGCCTCTTCTTGGAATGCCTTCTTTTCCTCCTCTGCCTCTTCATGGACCAGCACAGCTCACGTCTTCTGTGAAGTCTTTCCTGACTGCCTGAGGCAATATGCTTCTCTGCGTTCCTGCAGAGCCAAAGTTCTCATACATGTATTTCTGTGTTCCCTATCAAGACCATGAGCTCCTTGAGGGCAGACTATCTCACTTAATTTTTAATTATCAGGAACCAGTGCTTCATCTACAAAAAGTACTTAATATATTTTGAGTTTATACATGCATGTATAATTCCTATCATTCAAGTGCAAGAACCTGACTATGGAGTCCTCTCAAAGAGTTACCTTAGAAAAGATCTCTCCAGCTGGCATGGTGGCTCACGCCTGTAATCCCAGCACTTTGGGAGGCTGAGGCAGGTGGATCACCTGAGGTCAGGAGTTTGAGACCAGCCTGTCCAACATGGTGAAACACCATCTCTACTAAAAAAAAAAATACAAGAATTATCTGGGCATGGTGGTGGGAGCCTATAATCCCAGCAACTCGGGAGGCTGAGGCAGGAGAATCATCTTGAACCTGGGGGTTGGAGGTTGCAGTGAGCCAAGGTCATGCCATTGCACTCTAGCCTGAGCGACAAGAGCAAACCTCCATCTCAAAAAAAAAAAAGGAAGAAAGAAAGAAAAGATCTCTCATGGCCGGGCATGGTGCTCATGCCTCTAATCCCAGCACTTTGGGAGGCCGAGGCGGGTAGATCACAAGGTCAGGAGATCAAGACTCTATCTTGGCTAACACAGTGAAACCCCGTCTCTACTAAAAACACAAAAAATTAGCTGGGCATGACAGCATGCACCTGTAGTCCCAGCTATTAGAGAGGCTGAGGCAGGAGAATCGCTTGAACCTGGAAGGCGGAGCTTGCAGTGAGCCGAGATCGCACCACTGCACTCCAGCCTGGGAGACAGAGCAAAATTCCATCTCAAACAAACAAACAAAACAACAACAACAAAAAAAACCACGGTGGCTCACGCCTGTAATCCCAGCACTTTGGGAGGCCAAGGCGGGCGGATCATGAGGTCAGGAGTTGGAGACCAGCCTGGCCAATATGGTGAAACCCCCATCTCTACTAAAAATACAAAAAGTAGCTGGGCGTGGTGGTGTGAGCCTGTACTCCCAGCTACTCAGGAGGCTGAGGCAGAAGAATCGCTTGAAATCAGGAGGCGGGGCTGCAGTGAGCCAAGATCGTGCCACTGTACTCCAGCCTGGGCGACAGAGTGAGACTCCATCTCAAAAAAAAAAAAAAGAAAAGAAAAAAGAAAAAAAAAGATCTCTC
This sequence comes from Rhinopithecus roxellana, assembly GCF_007565055.1. Lineage (NCBI taxonomy): Eukaryota > Metazoa > Chordata > Mammalia > Primates > Cercopithecidae > Rhinopithecus > Rhinopithecus roxellana. The sequence continues at coordinate 79,476,620 of NC_044553.1, read as the reverse complement.
CTACTCTGTGTCATTAGATGTTTAAGTAGCTAACACAGAAACAAATGTCTTTACTTTCATATGTCCTATCTTTTAATGGCTGCAATCAGTAACTGAGACCATAAATTTTTTAATCATGGGACACTCAGGAGATTATAACAATTAAAGTTTTTGGTTTTATTCTGGCTACAGGGTCTCACTATGTTGCCCAGGCTGGTCTTGAACTCCTGGCCTCAAGCGATCTTCCCACCTTGGCCTCGGACTCCCAAAGTGTTAGGATTATAGGCATGAGCCGCTACACTCAGCCCAGAATTAAGGTAATTTTGCTTTTAAAATTGGGAAGCAACAAGATGTTCTGAGAAAAAAAATGCCAGGAATAAATGTAGAAAGAGACATAATGAAAAACTTTCCTCCACAACCCTGGTGGTCAAAGGGATTGAATGATGTTTCCAGTTGAACAAATTCAAATGCCAGTTCAACGAATGCAATTATATTACAAGCTGTTAAATATTAAAGGCCTATGCAGCTCTAGGATAAATTTTGGAAGTAGCAGCTATCCCTAAGTTACCTCCAGGACACAATCTTTCAGTACTATCTTATGCAAGGTGCTATAGAAAGTGAGAACCAGATAAACTGTGTCTAGTTTCAAACTTCAAGAAGCTTGTAGTACAGTAAGAGAGGCAGTCTGTATCGAACTGACTAATGAATCAGGTAGAGAATATGAGTGAATGCACTAACAGAAGCAGAACAGGCTCTAGGAGACACACCAGGAGGATTTTTTGAAGGCAGAAAATTAATTGGCAGGAATTCAGTGGTAGAGATGAGAATGTATCTATTCACCTCCAAATAAAAAAGGGCGAGCTTGCCTTACCCTCTCCCGGACTTTGTCCTTCAGGAGGAGGCTGATGATAGAATAGGGCACTCGGAACCATATGGGTGCCCCCACAATCAGTACTTTCTTCAGACGAGCTGGAAATGCTCCCTGTGGAGAAAACACATAAGTGTAATGGAACCTGTGACTCTTCAAGCCCAAGTTTAGGTTTTCTGCTCTTCTCCCCATTCTTACCCAGCAGGGGGAGTCTATAGCCTAATTCAGGTTTGACCTCAGCAGCTATAGGAAAAGTGGTTAAACAAACTAAAGATATTAGAAGCTGATTTACCTTTAAAAATAACAATGTTAAGTTCTTGTCTACCATAAGCTTTATGGATCAGAAACTATTCTGACTTCACAACAGATATCCTACACATACCACACATCAACATACATATATGCCTCCTAAAAAAGTTCTGTTACTAAAATGAAGGAAAAATGAGATTATGAATAAACTGAACATTAAACATTTCTCGACCAGGTGCGGTGGCTCATGCCTATAATCCCAGCATTACGGGAGGCTGAGGTGGGTGGATCACTGGAGGTCGGGAGTTCAAGACCAGCCTCGCCAACATGGTAAAACCTGTCAGTACTAAAAATACAAAACTAGCCAGGTGTGGTAGCAGACACCTGTAATCCCAACTACTCAGAAGGCTGAGGCAGGAGAATCACTTGAACCCAGGAAGCAGAGGCTGCAGTGAGTTGAGATCACGCCATTGCACTTTACCCTGGACAACAAGAGCGAAACTCTGTCTCAAAAAAAAATAATATGGCTGGGCGCGGTGGCTCACGCCTGTAATCCCAGCATTTCTGGAAGCCGAGGCAGGCAGATCACTTGAAGTCAGGAGTTTGAAACCAGCCCAGCCAACATGGTGAAACCCCATCTCTACTAAAAATACAAAGATTAGCCGGGCATGGTGGCATGCGCCTGTAATCCCTGCTACTTGGGAGACTGAGGCAGGAGAATCGCTTGAACCTAGGAGGTGGAGGTTGCAGTAAGCCAAGATCGCACCACTGCACTCCAGCCTGGGCAACAAGAGCAAAACTCCATCTCAAAATAATAATAATAATAATAATAATAATAAATAAAAATTTAAAAATTAAAAAAATTTCTCTTTCATAACTTTTCATTCAGTCTGATGTATGCATAATCATTTTTTAATCTATTCGTTCATCTATGTATTTACCAATCAATAAATATAATCTAATGTGCACTATGGCAAATGAGATCTAAAAAAAGAAGATACCCTCATCCACACAAGATATAAAGATGAAAAAATCATTCATTCCTACTCCACAGTGCTTAGTTTTTTTGTTTGGTTGGTTGTCCGGTTTTTGTTTCGTTTTGTTTTTGAGACAGGGTCTTGCTCTGTTGCCCAGGCTGGAGTGCAGTGGTACAATCACTGCTCACTGTGTCCTGTACCTCCCAGGCTCAAATGATCCTCCCACCTCAGGCTCCCAAGTAACTGGGACTGTGCCACTACACTTGGCTAATTTTTGTATTTTTAGTAGAGACAGAATTTCACCATGTTGGCCAGCTGGTTTCGAACTCCTGACCTCAAGTGATCTGCCTATCTTGGCCATGGCCTCCCACAGTGCTGGGATTATAGGCATTGAGCCACTGCTCCCGGCGTTTTTTTTTGTTTTTTTTTTTTTTTTTGAGACAAAGTCTCGCTCTGTCACCCAGGCTGGAGTGCAGTGACCAGATCTCAGCTCACTGCAAGCTCCACCTCCCGGGTTTACGCCATTCTCCTGCCTCAGCCTCCCGAGTAGCTGGGACTACAGGTGCCCGCCACCTTGCCCGGCTAGTTTTTTGTATTTTTTAGTAGAGACAGGGTTTCACCATGTTAGCCAGGATGGTCTCGATCTCCTGACCTCGTGATCCGCCCGTCTCGGCCTCCCAAAGTGCTGGGATTACAGGCTTGAGCCACCGTGCCCGGCCAAGTTCTTAATTTTAATATGGTTAAATGTTTTCTTTTCTGGTTAGTGTATTTTGTGTCTTAAATCCTTTTCTATTTTAATGTCAGAAAAAGTACTATTTTTTTTTTTTTTACTGCTCTACCACTGATTCCACCATGTGTATTAATTTTTCTAAGTTGGTTTTTTATTGTAAAATATACACAACAAAATTGACCTTTTAAAACATTTTAAGTGTACAATTATTGGCATTAAGTATGTTCACAATGCAGCCATCACCACTATTCATTTTCAGAACTATTTCATCATCACAAACAAAAACCCTGTACTCATTAAACAACATATCCCTATTCTCTTCTCCCCCTAGTCCCTAGTAACCTTGGTTCTACTTTCTGTCTCTATGAATTTGCATATTTTTAGTCCTCATATTATTGGAATCCTACTATAGTTGTCCTTTTTTGTCTTGTGTATCCTACTTAGCATAATGTTTTCAAGGTTAATCCATATTGTAGCATGTCTCAGAATTACATTGCTTTCTAAGGCTGAATAATATTTCCTCATAAATATACCACATTTTTCCTATCTATTAATCCATTGATGGACATTTGGGTTGTTTCCACTTGTGCACATTGGTTGTTTCCACTTGTCCACTTGAGGAGCTATTTTCTTTTAAAAATTTAAACTTTTGTTTTTGTCCTTTTTTTTTTTTTGAGATGAGGTCTCACTCTGTTGACCAGGCTGGAGTACGGTGGCACCATCATGGCTCACCATAGCCTTGACCTCCCAGGTTGCAAGTGATCCTCCTACCTCAGCCTCGCAAGTAGAATGTGCCACCATGCCTAATTTTTGTATTTTTGTAGAATAAAAATACAAGTGGTTTCATCGTGTTGCCCAGGCTGGCTTCAAACTACTGGGCTCAAGCAATCTGCCTGCCTTGGCCTCCCAGTGTTGGGATTCCAGGTGTGAGGCTCCACGCTTGGCCTGTTTTTGCTATTTAAGACTTTAATCGCCGGGCGCGGTGGCTCAAGCCTGTAATCCCAGCACTTTGGGAGGCCGAGGCGGGCGGATCACGAGGTCAGGAGATCGAGACCATCCTGGCTAACACGGTGAAACCCCGTCTCTACTAAAAATACAAAAAAACTAGCCGGGCGAGGTGGCGAGCGCCTGTAGTCCCAGCTACTCGGGAGGCTGAGGCAGGAGAATGGCGTGAACCCGGGAGGTGGAGCTTGCAGTGAGCTGAGATCCAGCCACTGCACTCCAGCTTGGGCGACAGAGCGAGACTCTGTCTCAAAAAAAAAAAAAAAAAAAAAAAAAAAAAAAAAAAAAAAAAAAGACTAATCTATCTGAAGTTGATTTCTGAACATAGTATGAGATGTAGGAATCTGACATTTTTTTCTATATGGGTAGCTGTTTTGTTTTCCACCTTTACATATTAAAAAGTCCCGCCTTTCCCCAACTTAGACTTTCTATTTGTCAATTTTAACAAAGTCACAATATCCTGGGGAATAAATATGACACAGGTAATTTAATTAACCATGTAACCATCACTCTGATTATTCAGTTTGTTTTCAGGCCTAAATAATCCTGATATGCTCATTTTATCTTTTCCTTTTAATTCTTTTTTGAAACTCAATTCTTTTTTTTTTTTTTTTTTAGTCTCACATGGTCACCCAAGCTGGAGTGCAGTGGCACGATATCTGCTCAAGGGTTCAACCAATTCTCCTGCCTCAGCTTCCTGAGTAGCTGGGATTACAGGTGTGCACCATCACGCCTGGCTAACTTTTTTGTATTTTTAGCAGAGATGATCTTTCACCATGTTGGTCAGGCTGGTCTTGAACTCCTGGCCTCAAGTGATCCGCCCATCTCAGCCTTTCAAAGTGCTGGGATTACAGGCATAAGTCACTGTACCCAGCCTCCTTTTAAATTATTTTAAGAAGCTGTTTCTAAGACTGGGATTATTTGGCTAAAGATTATGAATATTCTTTTTTTTTTTTTTTTTAAGACAGGGTTTTATCAACTGGGCTGGAATGCAATCATATGATCATAGTTCACTGAACCCCCATATCCTGGGCTCAAGTGATCCTCCTGCCTCAGCCTCCTGGGTAGCTGGGACGATAGGCACATACCACCACATGCAGCTAAATTTTGTACAGTCGGGGTCTTGCTATGTGGCCTAGACTGGTCCTGAACCCCTTGCCTTAGGCAATTCTCCCACCTCAAACTCCCAAAGGGCTGAGATTATAGATTTAAGTCACTGGAGTCAGCTTAAGGTATTATTTTTAATTATCTAAAATAAATATGCAGTAAATACTCTTTTTATAAATCTTTGTTTTCCTGATTGTTTCCTTAGCATATAATTTCAGAAATACAACTGATCAAAGGGTGTGTGCATTTTTAAGGATTTATAATGCCAGATGCCTTCCAAAAGGTGTTAACAACTTACTGAACTGACAGTATATGAGGGTGCTATAGAGTCATTTATTTATTTGAAAAACAAACAAATTTTTATTGTCTAGAAATATATATTTTAAAAATTCCCCAGAAAAGATGCTATTCTCTCATTTTCCCATCCTCTTCCTTTTCCACACCTCTGAGACAAAGGACATTATTATAGTTTAGTAAAACTTCATCCAGATGTCCAGACAATACCCCAACTATGTATTCTTCTGTATTTGCAAGCTACATGTTCATATAGATACATCTATAGATCTGGTTCATCTACAGATACCAGTTAGCCTTTGTAATCCATTCCCCACTTAAGTTTCACCATCACTGGCTTTTCTGTTAATCCCTTGAGGAAAGGTTTGGGATTGAGGGGTAAATCCTTTATAACCACAGGAGAATGCTGCAGGCTATTCTCCGCTGACCAAGCTGCCACCCATCCCTCGTGACTGCAGCAGGTACCTCCAGACAGTCATGTAAATGGACTAGGCCCAGGTCTGTAGTTCTCTGCTCTGAAAAAACAGATGTAATAGCTTCTATTTTCTATTTATCATTTTGTGGAAATAACAGGTGTTTCCCTAAAATGGTTTTTGATTTGGTGGTTGAAAGGACCTTGGACATTTAGGCCCTGAAATAAATTGTTGCATCTTTGAAGGAAAAGATGAAAGTAGTTTATCACGCTTCAGTGAAGAGGCCTTTGGAGAAGTTTGTTCTAGATGCTGTATATTCACCGTAGAGGAGTGCTGGGGATTCCCCAAATCAGTAGAACTAAAGGATAACTGAAGAGAACAGAGTGACCTGTCAGATTGAGAATCAGTCTTTTGAGGCTGGGCATGGTGGCTCACACCTGTAATCCCAGCACTTTCAGAGGCCAAGGTGGGCGGATCACTTGAGGTCGGGAGTTCGAGACCAACCTGGCCAACATGGTGAAACCCCATCACTACTAAAAATTAGCCGAGTGTGGTGGTAGACACCTGTAATGCCAACTACTTAGGATGCTGAAGCAGGAGAATCACTTGAACCCAGGAGGTGGAGGTTGTAGTGAGCCGAGATCACGCCATTGCACTCCAGCCTGGGGGACAGAGAGACACCCCGTCTCAGGACAAACAAACAACAAAAAAGAATCAGTCTTTTGAAAGTGGCAAAAAGGGCTGGGCACGGTGGCTCACGTCTGTAATCCTAGCACTTTGGGAGGTCAAGGCTGGTGGATCACTTGAGGTAAGGAGATCGAGTCTAGCCTGGCCAATATAGCAAAATCCCGTCTCCACTAAAAATACAAAAATTAGCTGGGTGTGGTGACAGGTACCTGTAATCCCAACTACTTGGGAGGCTGAGGCAAGAGAATCGCTTGAACTGGGAGGAGGAGGTTGCAGTGAGCCGCGATAGCACCACTGCACTCCATTATGGGAAAAGGAGCGAAACTCTGTCTCCAAAAAAATAAATAAATAAATAAAAGAAAAAAAAGTGGCAAAAAGAGCAGGCTAGAAGATACTAGCTACAATTCCTCTTTTTTTTTCTTTTGGATTTCTTGGGAACGATTTCTTCCTAGTTAGACCGCCAGTGTTGCATGGTAACCCCATCCATGAAAAGGGCTGGAATATTGAAAAACTGCATGAAACTAAGTTCTGTGGGTCAGACACAGTGGTTCACGCCTGTAATCCCAGCACTTTGGGAGGCCAAGGTGGCTGGATTGCTTGAGCTCAGGACCTTGAGACCAGCCTAGGCACCATGGTGAAACTCCATCTCTACAAAAGATACAAAAATTAGTTGGGTGTGGTGGTGCGTGCCTGTAATTCTAGCTACTCAGGAGGTTGAGGCATGAGAACTGCTTGAACCCAGGAGGTAGAGGTTGCAGTGAGCCAAGATCGTGCCACTGCACTAAGCTTTGGCAACAGAGCAAGACTTGGGTCTCAAAAAAAAAAAAAAAGAACTCTGTTAGTCAAAGAACTTCATAAAAAGTGAAAAAACAATCTATAAATTAAGAGACAGTTTACTGTGTGCACACATTATATGTGTGTGTGTATATATGTATCTTTATGGATTAGAATCAATAATATATTAAAAACTATTAATTTCTAAATGGAGAAATCATAAGTAGACATTTCACAGAAGAAGAAAAAATATACAGCTAACAAATATATGAAGAGATAATTTCACTAATAAAAGAAATGCAAGCTATACCACAAGATACCATTTCATATCCATTTGATTGAGAAAAAAATTAAGAAGTCTGACATTAGTAAGTGCTGAAAAGGATGTAGACCAACGGAAATCATTACACATGGCAAGGGGGTACGACCACTTTGAAACACAGTTTGACATTGTCTTATAAAGTTAAATCTTCACAGACTGTAGGACCCAACAATCCACTCCTAGGTGTATACCCTAGAGCATGCATTCTCAATGGGGGAGATATCACCTAACCAAAGGGGTAAAATTAGTAGGAGAACAGGGTGAGGAGAGCCAGAAAAAAAAAAAAGAAATTGGGCCTGGGTGCGATGGCTCACGCCTGTAATCCCAGCACTTTGGGAAGCCGAGGCGGGCAGATCACGAGGTCAGGAAATTGAGACCATCCTGACTAACACGGTGAAACCCTGTCTCTACTAAAAATACAAAAAAATTAGCCGGGCGTGGAGGTATGCACCTGTAGTCCCAGCTACTCGAGAGGCTAAGGCAGGAAAATGGCATGAACCTGGGAGGCGGGGCTTGCAGTGAGCCGAGATCATGCCACTGCACTCCAGCCTGGGTGACAGTGCGAGACTCCATCTCAGGGAAAAAAAAAAAAAAAGAAATCTTACTCTTTTTATGTATACAGAGTACATAAAGAGGCCAGGCACAGAGGCCAATACCTATAATCCCAGCACTTTGGGAGGCCAAGGAGGTGGTACTGCTTGAGCCCAGGAATTCAAGACCACCCTGGACAACACAGTGAGACTCTGCCTCTATTAAAAAATAAGGAGAATCACTCAAACCTAGGAAACGAGGTTGCAGTGAGCGGAGATCACGCCACTGCACTCCAGTCTGGCAACAGAGTGAGACTTCGTCTCCAAAAAAAAAAAAAAAATGCACAGGAACATTCTGAGTCATAAAAGTGGAATGGGCTGGGTGCCATGACTCACTCCTGTAATCCCAGCACTTTGGGAGGCTGAGGCACACTTATGTGTATAAGGTGTATATGAAACATACATAAATTTAGGCTGGGCGTGGTGGCTCACGCCTATAATCCCAGCACTTTGGGAGGCCGAGGCGGCGGTGAGGAGTTTGAGACCAGCCTGGCCAATGTGGAGAAACCCCATTTCTACCAAAAGTACAAAAATTGGCTAGGCGTGGTGGCGGGCGCTTGTAATCCCAGCTACTCAGGAGGCTGAGGCAGGAGAATCACTTGAACCAGGAGGTGGAGGTTGGCAGTGAGCCGACATCGCACTACCACACTCCAGCCTGGGCGACAAGAGCAAAAAAATAAATAAATAAAATATAAATAAATTTTAAAGAGTCCATAGAGATATGCAGTATATCTATGGTATTTAAATTTCATTAGAAGAGGAATTATTAGGGGAAAAAAATACTGAAAAAGGTTCCTTAGTGAGGCAACAATGAAAAAAGGTTGAGAAACACTCCCCTAGAGACCCTCTTACACATATGCACCAGAAAACATGTTTAAGAATGTTCATAACAGCACCATTCATAACACAGGTTGGGTATTCCTTATCCAAAATACTTCAGACTAGAAGTGTTTCAGGTTTTGAATTTTTTTCAGATTTTAGAATATCTGCATATACATAATGAGATATCTTAGGGAGGGGACCCAAGTCTAAGCAGGAAATTTATGTATGTTTCTTTTTTTTTTTTTTTTTTTTTTTTGAGACGGAGTCTCGCTCTGTCACCCAGGCTGGAGCACAGTGGCACGATGTTGGCTCACTGCAACCTCCACCTCCTCAGTTCACACCATTCTCCTGCCTCAGCCTCCCGAGTAGCTGGGACTACAGGCACGCCCACCACCACACCCAGCTAATTTTTTTTTTTTTTTTTTTTGTATTTTTAGTAGAGATGGGGTTTCACCGTGTTAGCCAGGATGGTTTCGATCTCCTGACCTCGTGATCCACCCGCCTTGGCCTCCCAAAGTGCTGGGATTATAGGTGTGAGCCACCGCGCTCAGCCTAAATTTATGTATGTTTCATATACACCTTATACACGTAAGTATGCCTCAGCCTCCCAAAGTGCTGGGATTACAGGAGTGAGTCAGGGCACCCGGCCCATTCCACTTTTATGACTCAGAATGTTCCTATGCATTTTTTTTTTTTGGAGACGATGTCTTACTCTGTTGCCAGACTCACTCTGTCGCGAGATCGCAATGGCACGATCTCCGCTCACTGCAACCTCCGCTTCCCAGGTTTGAGCGATTCTCCTGCCTCAATCTCCCAAGTAGCTGAGACTACAGGCACACACCACCATGCCCAGCTAATTTGTGTGTTTTTAGTACAGACAGAGTTTCACCATTTTGGTCAAGATGGCCTTGATCTCTTGACCTCATGATCCACCCACCTTGGCCTCCCAAAGTGCTGGGATTACAGGCGTGAGCTACCATGCCCAGCCATTCCTGTGCATTTTTTACCTTAATTTCTCCCACTTCATTTTTAAGGTCATTTCTTGTTCTGTGGAAGCAGACAGTAGTCATCATTTACAGATGGCCTTTACATTGAACATAATTTCTGAAGTTTGCATCTTTCCTAAATCTTTTCCCAAAGAATTAAAAAAAAAGAAAAAAAATCCCAAGCATTGAAGGAAAGTTGAGAGGGCCCTCCATAGCCTTACCTTCAGCAGGTTTAGGACTTTCTTGCCAAGATCTAGCTCAAAGTTGGCATAATTGGAACCACACATGTCATAGATAAACACCAATCCATTCCTCTGAGTTTCAAAGCTGTAAATCAACCATTGAACAAAAACATTTGTTAAGTAAGAAGATGGATGAGGCAGGTTGAAAGCCTAATGCCAAAACAAAACCTGAGAGTATGAAACATCTAGGATCAAAACAACTGCCTGACTGCACATTGGTCTTACAAAAAGATCTCTTATCTTTGGTATCTGCTATGTTTATTAAGGCAGATTTATCCATATTTACCAAATGCCAAACTCGTATTGAGAATGCTCTACAGCAACTAAGTTATCAAAATCTGAACTGTTTTCTCCCACCCCTCTGAATCTACCTACCCAAATCCTGTAACATATTCCGTACTCAATCCCAAAGTTTCCTCTTCCATGAAAGTCTCCCTGGTAACTGTAATCAAATATACTACCGATCATTTTTTCCTTTAAAGCCCCATAAATCTTTCTGTGGATTTTTCTTGTGGCCTTAATATACTGTGTGTAGCCAACTGATTCTCTCCTAAAGGACAAGAACTTGTTGTTCAACTCATTACACCCAACAGTCCCTAGCAAAGCCCTTAAAAATAAATGGTCACTGAATTGTAATTCAGTAGACTGGAAGCCCATCTCTAAGAAAATATTTCAGACCTGTGGAAAACTGTGTAGAACAAGAATGCCTCTAAGCTCATTGATAGTAAATTTGTCTCTTATGACCCAATGGAGGAAGACAACAAACCCATAAATGGCCTTTGGAAAGCATTCCTAAAAAGTAGATTAAGGCGGCATGGTGGCTCATGCCTGTAGCCTCAGTACTTTGGAAGGCTAAGGAGGGCGGATAGCTTGAGCCCAAGAATTTAAGACCAGGCTGGGCAACATGACAATACCTCATCATGTAGTGACCTGTGCCTATAGTCCTAGCTACCCAGGAGGCTGAGGTGGGAGGGTCGCTTGAGCGCAGGAGGTCGAGGCTGCAGTGAGATCATGCCACTGCACTCCAGCCTGGGAGACAGAGTGAGATCTTATCTTAAGAAAAAGTAAGGCCAGACGCAGTGGCTCATGCCTCTAATCCTAGCACTTTGGGAAGCCAAGGCAGCCGGATCGCTTGAACCCAGGAGTTCAAGACCAGCCTGGGCAACATGGCAAGACCCTGACTCTATTAAAAAAAAAAAAAAAAAAAAAAAAAAAAAAAAAAAAAGGGAAAGGAAGGAAAAAAAAAGTAGATTAACAGGTATTAATAGTAAGCCATGGCCGGGTATGGTGGCTCACACCTGTAATCCCAGCACTTTGGGAGGCTGAAGCGGGTGGATCACCTGAGGTCAGGAGTTCGAGACCAGCCTGACCAATATGGTGAAGCCCCATTTCCACAAAAAATACAAAATTAGCCGGGTATGGTGGCACATGCCTGTAATCCCAACTACTTGGGAGGCTGAGGCAGGAGAATTGCCTGAGCCCAAGAGGCAAAGGTTGCAGTGAGTCGAGACTGTACCACTGCACTCCAGCCTGGGCAACAGAGTGAGACTCCATCTCAGGGGAAAAAAAAGTAAGCCTATTCCCAGACCAAAATTAGGAACATTTGAAGATACAGAAAGTATTTCTCAGTCCAATTTCCCAAATTTATAAAGATTTCTCAAAGATGTACTCTTCCACCAAGACAGATCCGTACATACATGTGATTTGCGACCCAAATGGTCATTAGGAATAAATTATTTGATTGGACTACTCACAGATGACAGCAACAGTTTTCACATCTATTTAGAATTGAGAAAATGTTTGGCACAAAATACATTCCTGAAACCAGGAGTCTCAAAGTTACTGTTTTTTGTTTTGAGACAGAGTTTCACTCTTGTCACCCAGGCTGGAGCGCAATGGCAGGATCTCAGCTCACTGCAACCTCCGAAGACCGTGTTCAAGCAATTCTTCTGCCTCAGCCTCCCGAGTAGCTGGGACTACAGGCATGCACCACCACACTTGGCTAATGTATTTTTAGTAGAGACAGGGTTTCGCCATGTTGGCCAGGCTGGTCTTGGAACTCCTGACCTTAGGTGATCCACCCACATCAGCCTCCCCAAGTGTTGGGATTACAGGCATAAGCCACCATGGCCAGTCTCAAAGTTATTTTGTATCTTACTATTTTTGCACCAGCACCTCCTGGGAACCTCCATATCTTTATCCCTTTAACAAATTCCAAGGCAGAAGCACCCGCCCATGAGCTAACGTTTCAAAAATGTCTAATTCTGAGGTACATGAAAGTTTCTCCAGCAGACTTGGTTTCAACCGGCACCTAATGTGTTACATTAGTGTTAAATCTTTACTCCTTTTTCTTATTTATTTACTTATTTTTTAATTTTTAGTAGAGATGGGGTTTCATTATGTTGCCCAGGCTGGTCCCAAGCTCCTGACCTCAAGTGATCCACCCACCTCGGCCTCCCAAAGTGCTGGGATCACAGGTATGAGTCACTGCGCCCTACCCTTGACTCCTTTTTCACAACCCAAGAGAGACTATGATCCACGAAGATCCAAGATGCTGTTAAAATGTGTGGCACAGGACAGGTACAGTGACTCACACGTGTAATCTCAGCACTTTGGGAGACTGAGATGTGAAGACTACTTGAGGTCAGGAGTTTGAGACCAGCCTGGTCTCATGTCTACAAAACATGTAAACTCCATGTCTACAAAACAATTTTTAAATTGAACAGGTTTAGTAGTACGTGCCTGTGGTCCCAGCTCCTTGGGAAACAGAGGCAGGAGGATCATTTGAGCCCAGGAGTTGAGGCTACTGTGAGTTATGATGATACAACTGCACTTCAGCCCGAGCAAGAGACCCTGTCTCTTAAATAAAAAGAAAGAAACAAAGAAAATGTGTGGCACAATTATTGAATAGGCTATCCAGATCTAGATACTTTCTGTTTCTCCATGAGCTCCTAAAGGGTCAAATTCAACTTATGGGCTCTCCGCTCATGACTCCAGCTTGTGGCAGGGGACTAAAACAAAAACAAGTCAGTGAGGGGGCAAAGAGAATTTAAGAAAAAGAAGCTTGGATGCATAATGAATGATCCAGGTTCTATATTCCCAGATCAAAGTGCTCATCCTGTGAAGGCACATAAAACATGAATGCAGTAAGATTTTTACACTTTAGGGTATAGAATAGATAGACAGATAGATGTGTGTGTGTTTATATATGTGTGTATATATTACATATATATACATACACTTTTTTTTTTTTTTGAGACAGAGTTTCGCTCTTGTTGCCCAGGCTGAAGTGTAATAGCGCAATCTCTGCTCACTGCAACCTCTGCCCAAGTTCAAGCGATTCTCCTGTCTCAGCCTCCTGAGTAGCTGGGATTACAGGCACCCATCACCACGTCCGGCTAATTTTTTGTATTTTTAGTAGACATGGGATTTCACCATATTGGCCAGGCTGGTCTCGAACTCCTGACCTCAGGAGATCCACCCCCTTGGCCTCCCAAAGTGCTGGGACTACAGGCGTGAGCCACCAGAATATATATACATTTTAAGACAGCATTTTGCTCTGTCACCTATGGTGTAGTGCACTGGCACAATCATGGCTTACTGCAGCCTCAACTTCCCAGGGCTCAGGTGATCCTCCCAGTTCAGCCTTCTGTAAGTGTCTGGGGCTACAGGCAAACTTCACCATGCCCAGCTGGCTAATTTTTAAACTTTTTGTAGAGACGAGGTCTTGGTATGTTGCCCAGGCTAGTCTCAAACTTCTGGACTCAAGCGATCCTCTCACCTGGCCTCCCAAAGCATTGGGATTACAAGCATGAGCCACTGCACCCAGTTTAAGATTTACAATGGGCCGGGCGCGATGGCTCACGCCTATAATCTCAGCACTTTGGGAGGCCAAGTCGGGTGGATCACGAGGTCAGGAGATCGAGACCATCCTGAATAACATGGTGAAACCCTGTCTCTACTAAAAATACAAAAAATTAGCTGGGCGTGGTGGCCAGCGCCGTAGTCCCAGCTACTCGGGAGGCTGAGGCAGGAGAATGGCATGAATCTGGGAGGCGAAGCTTGCAGTGAGCCGAGAAAGCGCCACTGCACTCCAGCCTGGGGAACAGAGTGACACTCTCTCAAAAAAAAAAAATTTACAGTGACAGCTGACTGATTCCCTACTGAGTTTGATTCCTGAGCTACATGTTACAGAAAACACCAAGAAGTTTAAAACACAGTCCTTGACATTTGTTTTTAAAAAACTGAGAAGCCAGATGCAGTGGTTTATGCTTGTAATCCCAGCATTCTGGGAGGCCAAGATGGGAGGATCACATAAGGCCAGGAGTTCAAGGCTGCAGTGAGCTACAATCATGCTACTGCACTCCAGCCTGGGTGACAAAGCAAGACCTAGTCTCAAAAAAAAAAAAAAAAGGAAAGAAAGAAACTGAGGATAGGAGATCCATGAGAGGCTACCAATGAAACAAGATGGTTACAGATCACTTGGAAGAAGATGGATGATGGATATGTGGATGTTCATGATACCATTCTCTCTCGACATACAGAGATTCGGATATTTTCCATTATATATGTTAAAAAGAAAGTTCCGTGCCCTCAAGAAATGGGTGGTTTCATCATGTTTCCCAGGGCTGGTCACAAACTCCTGGGCTCAATCTGCCGGTCTCAGCCCCCCAAAGTGCTAGGATTACAGGCCTGAATCAATGCACTTGGCCTCAATATAGCACTTCTAAGCCAGAGGACCAGCCAAAGATGTCAACAGCAGTAAGAAACTGTAAATTGCAAGCACCAGGGAAAAAGAAATAGCAGAACAACAGTATGAGAGGATAGAAATAACTCTGCCCAAGAGTGAAGAAACCAGGATCTTAGAACCAGCTGGACTAACATGTGATGACTGTAAAAAACTTCTTGGGGCTTGAGTTTAATTGTCAATTGAATTGTAACAATACCATTTACCTTAGCAGGGAGAGAGTGATGACCTGAGCTCATGCTTTATGCTTATGCACCTGTTTTTTATTAAGGATGGTTTTTGCTTAACTTGATACTTTTGGACTTCTCCCTAAATGATTTTTGTTGTTGTTGTTTGTTTTGTGTGGGCTTTTTTGTGGGTTTTTTTTTTTTTTTTTTGAGACAGGTCTTGCTCTGTCACCCAGGCTGGAATGCAGTGGCGTGATCATGGCTCACTACAGCCTCACCCTTCTGGGCTCAAGTGATCCTCCCACCTCAGCAACCTCTCCCACTTCCCCCAAGAAGCTGGGACTAAAGGCGCACACTACCATACCCAGCTGATTTTTTGTATTTTTATCAGAGACAGGGTTTCACCATGTTGTCCAGGCTGGTCTCAATTCCTGGCCTCAAGTAGGATCCGCCTGCCTCGGCCTCCCAAAGTGCTAGGATTACAGGCGTGAGCCACTGCGCCTGGCCAAAAGTTAAATTTAAAAAAAAAAAATTTCATAATCTGCATTTCTTTTTTGTATGTTTTATATTGGCTATATTAATGTGGTAATTAATGTTTATTATTTATAAATATAGATTTGTGAATTTTTACTTGTTCTTCACTACTAGAAATGTGCAAAAAGTTTGGAGTTTCGTATTTTTTAAATTTGCCTGCCCAGAGAGACAGGAAGTTCCAGGAAGGAATGACCTTCCCATTATATCCCCCACAGGGCTAATACCTTGTGTAGCATGTAAATACTAATTTGGGGCCAGGCATGGTGGCTCACGCCTGTAATCCCAGCACTTTGTGAGGCTGAGGTCGGTGGATTACCTGAGGTCAGGAGGGTGGATTACCTGAGGTCAGGAGTTCGAGACCAGCCTGGCCAATGTGGTGAAACCTAAAAATACAAAAATTAGCTGGGCATGGTGGCAGGCACCTGTAATCCCAGCTACTTGGGAGGCTGAGGCAGGAGAATTGCATGAACCCGGGAGGCAGAGGTTGCAGGGAGCTGAGATCACACCACTGCTCACTGCTCTCCAGCCTGGGTAACAAGAGCGAAACTCTGTCTCAAAAACAAAACAAAACAAAACAAAAAAACCTCATTTGGGAATACAGCTTATTGTTAAAACACCATTCTGGAAAGAAGGATTGCTCACCTGGCTTCCCATTTATGGATATATCAATCCTGACTTCATTTCAGTTGAGTTTAGACACTCTATGTGGTCAGTCTTAGTACTCAGAAGACTTTATTAACTTGAGGTTTTATAAAGAGAACATAAAAAGATTGAGACTGATTAAATCTATATTCTAGAATTTTATAAGACTCAGTAAAATGGATATGAAATCCCAAATACTATAGAAGACAGTTCTGTTTTTCATGCTTAGACCCTCCTTACTAAGGAATACTAAGGGAAGGTGAAGCTCTAAGTAAGATGTGGTTACAAAACATCTGTCCATTTCTCCTTGGTGTTGGCTCTGAGCCTTTGTGCCTTGCTTCTACTGCCCCACAAACATCTGGTGTGGATATGGTTGATGGCTTCCTCCTTGGAGGCCCTTCTGCTTTTAGAGAGCTCTCTATCTCTGTTAATTCCAATTGCTCTAAGTTCAGACTTCCCCAGGATTTTCTTAAGTTTCTTTAACTTGAGCACTCTCTTTTCTTAATTACACATTGCTTAAAGGAACTTCCTTGCTCCTGTAAGAACCTGGGTTCTGAGTTATTTTGTCTGTGTATCTTCTGCTGGGCTGCCCTGTCTCCCGGAAGACTTCTAGATGGTACTGTAGCACTGGGTGATAGAAAAGTATATGCTGTTTACCAATCCATTTTTTTTTCTTTTTTTTTTTTTTTGAGACGGAATCTTGCTCTGTCACCCAGGCTGGAGTGCAGTGGCGTGATCTCGGCTCACTGCAAGCCCCGCCTCCCAGGTTCACGTCATTCTCCTGCCTCAAGCAATCCGCCCACTTCAGCCTCCCAAAGTGCTGGGATTACAGGTGTGAGCCACTGTACCCAGCCATCCCCTGAATGTTGAGTCTCAAAATCCTCTGAACTAAATGGCATTATTCCTGCTTTGCAAACAAAGAAACTGAGGCCCTAGAGGGTTCTGATGTGAGCAAAAAGAACCAGCACAGGTCATCTCCCCCTCATTCTCTTCCAATAAGTAGTTTTCCATACACTGAAGATTGCCGATAATTGACTTTCTTAGCTTCTGTTTTCCTGACATACAGCCAAGGTGGTAAAGAGAACACCCACCGGCCAGGCGCAGTGGCTCACGCCTATAATCCCAGCACTTTGGGAGGCCGAGGCAGACAGATCACGAGGTCAGGAGATCGAGACTACGGTGAAACCCCATCTCTACTAAAAATAAAAAAAATTAGCCAGGCGCGGTGGCAGGTGCCTGTAGTCCCAGCTACTCGGGAGACTGAGGCAGGAGAATGGCGTGAACCTGGGAGGCGGAGCTTGCAGTGAGCTGAGATCGCACCACTGCACTCCAGCCTGGGTGACAGAGCAAGACTCCATCTCAAAGTAAAAATAAAAATAAAAATAAAATAAAATAAAAAAAAAACACCCACCATCTTGATAATGCCTGCAAACATGCCGCATCCTGAAGGACATGGACTGTTTTCTATTCATAGCATTGCCCAGGGCACATCCTAGGAGAATGGTGAAGGCACTGCTGAATTTAATCAAGTAAAAAACTGTCACTTTCCTACCTGCATGTAGAATACCTAAAAAATAGTCTCAGTGCTTACCTATCCACAGCTCTGTCTAGCAAGTAAAACAGAGCCTGAAGTACCACATGTTGGACTGACTTGTGGGGATGATGCAACCTGGCAGTAAAGAGGGCAATGGAGGCTCCTGTTGGGTCCCGAACATTCTAAAGCAAGTAAAGCAAGAAATATTTTTTAAAATCAAATAGAAAATCACAGAAATTACTAAGACATACACGGGATAAGGGTTTGATACATGTACAAAACAGATGCTAAGAATAATTCCCTGACTTCACCAATTGCTCCCCAAAGGGAAGAATGTTAATATCACCTCTTGCCTGATTCTCTCAGGACTCCCTGGACCATATTTCTGTGACAAGAAAAAAAAAAAAAAATTCTCTTTGCTCTTCAACTGCAGACAGATCAAAGGATGGCTCTGTACTGGCTTCCTAGCTAACTTCCCTGGCAGAATGGCAAAAGAAACAAGTAGCAGCAGAGAACCAGGGAACAGGATCATGATTTCCACCCTCTGCCTTAAAAGTGCCATTGTATGTTTACTTGAAAGGCTGAGGTCTCAACTAAGTGGAGAGCTTGTGTTAAGTATGGAAGCATGGGTGTCTGACACATTGCATACCTATCCCAAAGACCATGATTAACCTTAATGGACCAACTGAAGAAACTTTTCTAAGTCTACTGAACAACTGATTTTCCATAATTTAATTTTTCAATTATCATTCATAACTCTAATTACTAGAAACTATTAGTAATCCAGTTGTTACTAAAATAATTTTATACCAAACTGCATGGCTGTTTCACATCTGCTCCTAACTGTGGAGACTCTAGATTCAGGATAAGGTATATAGGAACAAAGTCCAAACAGGACACCAGTTAAAAAAGGAAGTAATAAGGCCCTACGAGATAGGGCCCCTAAACACTCACTAAGATGGTGAATTTTCCACTGAGGATCTCAGAACGAAGAGGTTCTTCATGAGGTTTCAGCTTCACAATCCCTTCCTTCCTTCGAGTTTCCTAAAAAGGAAGCATACCAAAATGTATTAATATGAAAATACTGTATATCCAGGACAGTGCCATGTAACCACCAAATCTCAGAGATAAGGTGGTTATCAGTGAATGAATGAATTATAAATTTCATAACTAAATAAATTTCATAACTAATTCTACTTCATTTAGTTGAACTAGAATTCAACTAAATGGGCCGGGTGCGGTGGTTCACGCCTGTAATCCCACCACTTTGGGAGGCTGAGGCGGGCAGGTCACCTGAGGTCAGGAGTTCCAGACCAGCCTGGCCAACATGGTGAAACCTTGTCTCAGCTAAAAATACAAAAATTAGGCTGGCATGGTGGTGTGTGCCCATAATCCCAGCTACTCAGGAGGCTGAGGCAGGAGAATTGCTTGGACCCAGAAGGTGGAGGTTGCAGTGAGCCAAGATAGCACCACTGCCACTCCAGTCTGGGCAACAGAATGAGACTCTGTCTCAAAAAAAAAAAAAAACAAAAAACAAAAAGAATTCAGCTAAATGAATAATGAAGTCAACTAAATGAATTATGAATTTCTTTGTAACCTGCCTCCAAGCCAGCCAAGCATTTTCAGAATTCCTGTCCAAATCTACTTTATCAGCCCCTCAGGCAGGGTATTTTTCTCTGACTCAGTAAGAATCCTAATCCTAACCCTGAAGAGTAACCAGTATGTTACATTCAGGTGCAGGATCAAGGTTCTTTTTTTTTTTTTTTTTTTTTTGAGACGGAGTCTTGCTCTGCCGCCCAGGCTGGAGTGCAGTGGCCGGATCTCAGCTCACTGCAAGCTCCGCCTCCCGGGTTCACGCCATTCTCCTGCCTCAGCCTCCCAAGTAGCTGGGACTACAGGCGCCTGCCACGTCGCCCGGCTAGTTTTTTGTATTTTTAGTAGAGACGGGGTTTCACCATGTTAGCCAGGATGGTCTCGATCTCCTGACCTCGTGATCCGCCCGTCTCGGCCTCCCAAAGTGCTGGGATTACAGGCTTGAGCCACCACGCCCGGCCAGGATCAAGGTTCTTTTTTTTTTTTTTTTTTTTTTTTTTTTTTTTTTTTTGAGGCGGAGTCTGCGGCCCGGGCTGGAGTGCAGTGGCCGGATCTCAGCTCACTGCAAGCTCCGCCTCCCGGGTTCACACCATTCTCCTGCCTCAGCCTCCGGAGTAGCTGGGACTACAAGCGCGCGCCAGGTCGCCCGGCTAGTTTTTTTCTATTTTTAGTAGAGACGGGGTTTCACCATGTTAGCCAGGATGGTCTCGATCTCCTGACCTCGTGATCCGCCCATCTCGGCCTCCCAAAGTGCTGGGATTACAGGCTTGAGCCACCGCGCCCGGCCAGGATCAAGGTTCTTAAACATGCAGCAGCACTGACATGGTACCAGGACACTAAAATATGGACCTCAAAAATGTCTGGACGCATACATCCTCGCACATTTTCTAGGTTTAGGCCTCTCCTATGTTTAAATAGGAGTCTTCTCTCCACCTGATATTCTCTCCAACAGCAGCTACGACGACTTCATTTTCCTCACTCTGACGACCAGATTCTTTTTTTTTTTTTCAATCAAGACCGAGTCTCACACTGTCACCGAGGCTGGAGTGCAGTGGCATGGTCTTGGCTCACCGCAACCTCTGCATCCAAGATATTCTCTTGCCTCAGCCTCCTGAGTAGCTGGGATTACAGGCACATGCCACCATGCTTGGCTAATTTTTGTAGAGACAGGGTTTTGCCATGTTGCCCAGGCTGGTCTCGAACTCTGGGGCTGAAGTGATCCACCCGCCTTGGCCTCCCAAAGTGCTGGGATTATAGGCGTGAGCCACCGCACCCAGCCTCTTCAGTCCTCCTCTTAAATGACAAGGTTGACCACTTACATTTCCTTTCTCCAGAGACATTCTCTACCTTTACATATCGATAACAAAAAAAATATTATCTTGGTTTGTCCTATTTCATCAACTGCTTATTTTTAAACCTCTTAGGCTGGGAACGGTGACTCATGCCTGTAATCCCAGTACTTTGGGAGGCTGAAGTGGGCAGATCACTTGAGCTCCCTCCCTCCCTCCCTCCCTTCCTTCACAGAGTCTCACTCTGTTGCCCAGGCTGGAATGCAATAGTGTGATCTCGGCTCATTGCAACCTCCACTTCTTTGGTTCAAGTGATTCTCCTTCCTCAGCCTCCTGAGTAGCTGGGAATGCAGATGCCACTACACCCAGATAATTTTTGTAGTTTTAGTAGAGATACGGTTTTGCCATTTTGGTCAGGTTGGTCTCAAACTCCTGACCTCAAGTGATCCACCTGCCTTGGCCTCCCAAAGTGCTGGGATTAAAGGCATGAGCCACTGCACCCAGCCCTAGTCTCTCTTTCTAAATAGTAATCTCTGCACCTGGAACACAGTAAGTATAAAATAAGTATTTGTTGAGTAAATGAATAAATATTGAATGAGCTGGTCCACAACATAGATGTAACCGAACTTCAGTTAACCTAATCTAGTGCTTGTTATCCCTTTTTTTTTTTTAGGGAGATTTTGTATTTCTTTAGAAGGATTCTGACCCCAAAGTAACATGCTGTATAGTGTTTTATCAAAGACACTACAAACTGAGAAAGCAAACAGAAGCACAAAACCAAAGTGTGTGCCCCCTCAAAAAACAAAAATCAAAACAAAGTAAAATCCAGATGCCGCTACATTTGCATAAAGATGCTTTAAGATAATGGACCTAGCTAATATGCAGTTGCTCTTCTTTTCCAGGGTTAAAACTTCCCTTCCTAAAAAAAGAAAAAAACAAAACAAAACAA